>NW_028134510.1:0-76000 GCF_964662115.1 Mustela nivalis | reverse complement strand
CCTGGTTCCCGCTTCAGTGGACACTCCTTGGAGCTGTGTCCGAAGGGGTGCATGCAGATTTCACCTGTTCTACGGATTCAGCTCATTTCTAAAGGGCAAACGTTCCCATTGGGATCTATGGACATTGTGCGGTGCACCTCAGGGTTCCCGCATCTGCAGAGTTCATGGACCAGGCTACTGAGGACAGAAGCCTGAGCATGGGACAGGGGCTTTGCATCAGGATTACCGTGAAGGTTATTTCACAAGTGAATGCTGTTGGTAACACCTGGGTGAGTCAGTGGGTTAGGCCACTGCCTTCAGCTCAGGACATGATCCCAGAGTCCTGGGATGGAGCCCCACATCGGGCTGTCTCCTCAGCAGGGAGCCTTCTTTCCCTTCTCTGGGCGTGCAACACTGCCTACATCTTTTCGCGCCCTGCAAAGTGAAAAAGTAAAATCTTGAGGCAATAATAAATAAATACATAAATAATAAATATATAAAAGAGAGGGCATGATTTCGTATTGGATTCTAGGTCATTTGTGCGGGGCAGCTCAGGGTTCCCCCATGGGGAGAGTTTGGGAACCAGGCCTTTGAGGACAGAAGACTGAGCACATGACTTGGGCTTCGCATTATGCTAAGGCTGAAGGTCATTGCTATAGGGTATGCTTTCCAGAACACCTGTGTACCTCATTGGATGTGACCTCTTGCCTCGGCCCAGGTCAAGATCCCAGGGAAGAGGAATCTAGTTTGACACGGGGACCTCCCCACTGCAGGGAGCCTTATTCCCCCTTCCTTCAGACAAAAACACAGCCTACTTGTGATCTCAGTCTGTCCAACAAATAAATAAAATCATTATAAATAAATAAATAAATATATTCAGGCATGTTTTATATAGTGCTCAAGTGCAATTCTGCAGTGTGGCTCAGGGTTCTTCCATCGGGAGATTTTGGGAACCAGGCCTCTGAGGTTGGAAGGCTGAGCAGCCGACCACGGCTTCATGTGAGGTATAGGGTTACGGTTAAAGTTAGGGTTAGGGTTAGGGTTATGTTTAGGTGAGGGTTAGAGTAAGGGTTAGGGTTATGTTTTAGGAACAAGGCATGTCGGAACTGGCCACACAATACTGGCACACCAAGGGCTGAGTTGAGGGTGGGACTCAGCACAATCCTCAGGCGATGGAATTTTGGACGGGACAGGCCAAGAGGGTGGAATGCCCTCAGGGGAGCATGCTGGTTTCTATATATCTGAAGGTACTGTATAGCACAGAAGGAAAGGGTCAGTTTCTGTCTGAGAGGCTGAGTCCTTCCTACAGACTGACTTTCCCATCCACAGGAGGACCTGGGTTCAGTTTTCCGGTGTCCAGAGTCTGATCACGTAACCTAGGCTTAGCCTTTGGCTCTGGGAGAATGGCTGACCTGATTCGTCAGGGCAGAATTAGGCTTTCCACGGGACTCAGTTGAGGACGTAGCCCTGGCGGACCATCCTATTCCCGGATTGTGGTGTGGGGGTCCTAGGAAGGTGTTGGTAGAATGATCGGACA
Source organism: Mustela nivalis (assembly GCF_964662115.1). NCBI lineage: Eukaryota > Metazoa > Chordata > Mammalia > Carnivora > Mustelidae > Mustela > Mustela nivalis. The sequence continues at coordinate 74,484 of NW_028134510.1, read as the reverse complement.
GGCAGATTTCTCCCTCCCCGAGGGTCTTCCACAGGGCTAAACTTCCCATTTGCCTAGTGGGCGGCACCCAGAGGCCTGCGCTGTGAGGAGGAATCCCCTACCTAGAGGGCTACCAGGGCAGGCAACCGGGGATAGAAGTCTGAAGAAGCACCCTCGGTTTAGGGTTAGGCCGATGCACATGGGAGGCCCTACCGGCCCTTGCTGAGGGATCATCAAACTCCTGGTTCCCGCTTCAGGTGGGCGCTCCTTGGAGCTGTGTCCCAAGGGGTGCATGCAGATTTCACCTGTTCTACGGATTCAGCTCATTTCTAAAGGGCAAACGTTCCCATTGGGATCTATGGACATTTTGCGGTGCACCTCAGGGTTCCCGAATCTGCAGAGTTCATGGACCAGGCTACTGAGGACAGAAGCCTGAGCATGGGACAGGGGCTTTGCATCAGGATTACCGTGAAGGTTATTTCACAAGTGAATGCTGTTGGTAACACCTGGGTGAGTCAGTGGGTTAGGCCATTGCCTTCAGCTCAGGACATGATCCCAGAGACCTGGGATGGAGCCCCACATCGGGCTGTCTCCTCAGCAGGGAGCCTTCTTTCCCTTCTCTGGGCGTGCAACACTGCCTACATCTTTTCGCGCCCTGCAAAGTGAAAAAGTAAAATCTTGAGGCAATAAATAAATAAATACATAAATAATAAATATATAAAAGAGAGGGCATGATTTCCTATTGGAATCTAGGTCATTTGTGCAGGGTAGCTCAGGGTTCCCCCATGGGGAGAGTTTGGGAACCAGGCCTTTGAGGACAGAAGACTGAGCACATGACTTGGGCTTCGCATTATGCTAAGTCTGAAGGTCATTGCTATAGGGTATGCTTTCCAGAACACCTGTGTACCCCATTGGATGTGACCTCTTGCCTCGGCCCAGGTCAAGATCCCAGGGAAGAGGAATCTAGTTTGACACGGGGCCCTCCCCACTGCAGGGAGCCTTATTCCCCGTTCCTTCAGACAAAAACACAGCCTACTTGTGATCTCAGTCTGTCCAACAAATAAATAAAATCATTATAAATAAATAAATAAATAAATATATTCAGGCATGTTTTATATAGTGATCAAGTGCAATTCTGCAGTGTGGCTCAGGGTTCTTCCATCGGGAGATTTTGGGAACCAGGCCTCTGAGGTTGGAAGGCTGAGCAGCCGACGACGGCTTCATGTGAGGTATAGGGTTAGAGTTAGGGTTAGGGTTAGGATTATGTTTAGGTGAGGGTTAGAGTAAGGGTTTGGGTTATATATTAGGAACAAGGCATTTCGGAACTGGCCACACAATACTGGCACACCAAGGGCTGGGTTGAGGGTGGGACTCAGCAGAAACCTCAGGCGATGGAATTTTGGACGGGACAGGCCAAGAGGGTGGAATGCCCTCAGGGGAGCATGCTGGTTTCTATATATCTGAAGGTACTGGATAGCACAGAAGGAAAGGGTCAGTTTCTGCCTGAGAGGCTGAGTCCTTCCTACAGACTGACTTTCCCATCCACAGGAGGACCTGGGTTCAGTTTTCCGGTGTCCAGAGTCTGATCACGTAACCTAGGCTTAGCCTTTGGCTCTGGGAGAATGGCTGACCTGATTTGTCAGGGCAGAATAGGCTTTCCACAGGACTCAGTTGAGGACGTAGCCCTGGCGGACCATCCTATTCCCGGATTGTGGTGTGGGAGTCCTAGGAAGGTTTTGGTAGAATGATCGGACAGGCAGATTTCTCCCTCCCCTAGGGTCTTCCACAGGGCTAAACTTCCCATTTGCCTAGTGGGCGGCACCCAGGGGCCTGCGATGTGAAGAAGGAATCCCCTACCTAGAGGGCTACCAGTGCTGGCAACCGGGGATAGAAGTCTGAAGAAGCACCCTCGGGTTAGGGTTAGGCCGATGCACATGGGAGGCCCTACCGGCCCTTGCTGAGGGATCATCAAACTCCTGGTTCCCGCTTCAGGTGGGCACTCCTTGGAGCTGTGTCCCAAGGGGTGCATGCAGATTTCACCTGTTCTACGGATTCAGCTCATTTCTAAAGGGCAAACGTTCCCATTGGGATCTATGGACATTGTGCGGTGCACCTCAGGGTTCCCGCATCTGCAGAGTTCATGGACCAGGCTACTGAGGACAGAAGCCTGAGCATGGGACAGGGGCTTTGCATCAGGATTACCGTGAAGGTTATTTCACAAGTGAATGCTGTTGGTAACACCTGGGTGAGTCAGTGGGTTAGGCCACTGCCTTCAGCTCAGGACATGATCCCAGAGTCCTGGGATGGAGCCCCTCATCGGGCTGTCTCCTCAGCAGGGAGCCTTCTTTCCCTTCTCTGGGTGTGCAATACTGCCTACATCTTTTTGCTCCCTGCAAAGTGAAAAAGTAAAATCTTGAGGCAATAAATAAATAAATACATAAATAATAAATATATAAAAGAGAGGGCATGATTTCCTATTGGAATCTAGGTCATTTGTGCGGGGCAGCTCAGGTTCCCCCATGGGGAGAGTTTGGGAACCAGGCCTTTGAGGACAGAAGACTGAGCACATGACTTGGGCTTCGCATTATGCTAAGGCTGAAGGTCATTGCTATAGGGTATGCTTTCCATAACACCTGTGTACCTCATTGGATGTGACCTCATGCCTCGGCCCAGGTGAAGATCCCAGCGAAGAGGAATCTAGTTTGACACGGGGCCCTCCCCACTGCAGGGAGCCTTATTCCCCCTTCCTTCAGACAAAAACACAGCCTACTTGTGATCTCAGTCTGTCCAACAAATAAATAAAATCATTATAAATAAATAAATAAATATATTCAGGCATGTTTTATATAGTGATCAAGTGCAATTCTGCAGTGTGGCTCAGGGTTCTTCCATCGGGAGATTTTGGGAACCAGGCCTCTGAGGTTGGAAGGCTGAGCAGCCGACCTCGGCTTCATGTGAGGTATAGGGTTACGGTTAGGGTTAGGGTTAGGGTTATGTTTAGGTGAGGGTTAGAGTAAGGGTTAGGGTTATGTTTTAGGAACAAGGCATGTCGGAACTGGCCACACAATACTGGCACACCAAGGGCTGAGTTGAGGGTGGGACTCAGCAGAATCCTCAGGCGATGGAATTTTGGACGGGACAGGCCAAGAGGGTGGAATGCCCTCAGGGGAGCATGCTGGTTTCTATATATCTGAAGGTACTGTATAGCACAGAAGGAAAGGGTCAGTTTCTGCCTGAGAGGCTGAGTCCTTCCTACAGACTGACTTTCCCATCCACAGGAGGACCTGGGTTCAGTCCTCCGGTGTCCAGAGTCTGATCACGTAACCTAGGCTAAGCCTTTGGCTCTGGGAGAATGGCTGACCTGATTCGTCAGGGCAGTATTAGGCTTTCCACGGGACTCAGTTGAGGACGTAGCCCTGGCGGACCATCCTATTCCCGGATTGTGGTGTGGGGGTCCTAGGAAGGTGTTGGTAGAATGATCGGACAGGCAGATTTCTCCCTCCCCGAGGGTCTTCCACAGGGCTAAACTTCCCATTTGCCTAGTGGGCGGCACCCAGAGGCCTGCGATGTGAAGAAGGAATCCCCTACCTAGAGGGCTACCAGGGCAGGCAACCGGGGATAGAAGTCTGAAGAAGCACCCTCGGGTTAGGGTAGGCCGATGCACATGGGAGGCCCTACCGGCCCTTGCTGAGGGATCATCAAACTCCTGGTTCCCGCTTCAGGTGGGCGCTCCTTGGAGCTGTGTCCCAAGGGGTGCATGCAGATTTCACCTGTTCTACGGATTCAGCTCATTTCTAAAGGGCAAACGTTCCCATTGGGATCTATGGACATTGTGCGGTGCACCTCAGGGTTCCCGCATCTGCAGAGTTCATGGACCAGGCTACTGAGGACAGAAGCTGAGCATGGGACAGGGGCTTTGCATCAGGATTACCGTGAAGGTTATTTCACAAGTGAATGCTGTTGGTAACACCTGGGTGAGTCAGTGGGTTAGGCCATTGCCTTCAGCTCAGGACATGATCCCAGAGACCTGGGATGGAGCCCCACATCGGGCTGTCTCCTCAGCAGGGAGCCTTCTTTCCCTTCTCTGGGCGTGCAACACTGCCTACATCTTTTCGCTTCCTGCAAAGTGAAAAAGTAAAATCTTGAGGCAATAAATAAATAAATACATAAATAATAAATATATAAAAGAGAGGGCATGATTTCCTATTGGAATCTAGGTCATTTGTGCGGGGCAGCTCAGGGTTCCCCCATGGGGAGAGTTTGGGAACCAGGCCTTTGAGGACAGAAGACTGAGCACATGACTTGGGCTTCGCATTATGCTAAGGCTGAAGGTCATTGCTATAGGGTATGCTTTCCAGAACACCTGTGTACCTCATTGGATGTGACCTCTTGCCTCGGCCCAGGTCAAGATCCCAGGGAAGAGGAATCTAGTTTGACACGGGGCCCTCCCCACTGCAGGGAGCCTTATTCCCCCTTCCTTCAGACAAAAACACAGCCTACTTGTGATCTCAGTCTGTCCAACAAATAAATAAAATCATTATAAATAAATAAATAAATAAATATATTCAGGCATGTTTTATATAGTGGTCAAGTGCAATTCTGCAGTGTGGCTCAGGGTTCTTCCATCGGGAGATTTTGGGAACCAGGCCTCTGAGGTTGGAAGGCTGAGCAGCCGACGACGGCTTCATGTGAGGTATAGGGTTAGAGTTAGGGTTAGGGTTAGGATTATGTTTAGGTGATGGTTAGAGTAAGGGTTTGGGTTATATATTAGGAACAAGGCATTTCGGAACTGGCCACACAATACTGGCACACCAAGGGCTGAGTTGAGGGTGGGACTCAGCAGAATCCTCAGGCGATGGAATTTTGGACGGGACAGGCCAAGAGGGTGGAATGCCCTCAGGGGAGCATGCTGGTTTCTATATATCTGAAGGTACTGGATAGCACAGAAGGAAAGGGTCAGTTTCTGCCTGAGAGGCTGAGTCCTTCCTACAGACTGACTTTCCCATCCACAGGAGGACCTGGGTTCAGTTTTCCGGTGTCCAGAGTCTGATCACGTAACCTAGGCTTAGCCTTTGGCTCTGGGAGAATGGCTGACCTGATTTGTCAGGGCAGAATAGGCTTTCCACAGGACTCAGTTGAGGACGTAGCCCTGGCGGACCATCCTATTCCCGGATTGTGGTGTGGGAGTCCTAGGAAGGTGTTGGTAGAATGATCGGACAGGCAGATTTCTCCCTCCCCGAGGGTCTTCCACAGGGCTAAACTTCCCATTTGCCTAGTGGGCGGCACCCAGGGGCCTGCGATGTGAAGAAGGAATCCCCTACCTAGAGGGCTACCAGTGCTGGCAACCGGGGATAGAAGTCTGAAGAAGCACCCTCGGGTTAGGGTTAGGCCGATGCACATGGGAGGCCCTACCGGCCCTTGCTGAGGGATCATCAAACTCCTGGTTCCCGCTTCAGGTGGGCACTCCTTGGAGCTGTGTCCCAAGGGGTGCATGCAGATTTCACCTGTTCTACGGATTCAGCTCATTTCTAAAGGGCAAACGTTCCCATTGGGATCTATGGACATTGTGCGGTGCACCTCAGGGTTCCCGCATCAGCAGAGTTCATGGACCAGGCTACTGAGGACAGAAGCCTGAGCATGGGACAGGGGCTTTGCATCAGTATTACCGTGAAGGTTATTTCACAAGTGAATGCTGTTGGTAACACCTGGGTGAGTCAGTGGGTTAGGCCACTGCCTTCAGCTCAGGACATGATCCCAGAGTCCTGGGATGGAGCCCCACATCGGGCTGTCTCCTCAGCAGGGAGCCTTCTTTCCCTTCTCTGGGTGTGCAATACTGCCTACATCTTTTCGCTCCCTGCAAAGTGAAAAAGTAAAATCTTGAGGCAATAAATAAATAAATACATAAATAATAAATATATAAAAGAGAGGGCATGATTTCCTATTGGAATCTAGGTCATTTGTGCGGGGCAGCTCAGGGTTCCCCCATGGGGAGAGTTTGGGAACCAGGCTTTTGAGGACAGAAGACTGAGCACATGACTTGGGCTTCGCATTATGCTAAGGCTGAAGGTCATTGCTATAGGGTATGCTTTCCAGAACACCTGTGTACCTCATTGGATGTGACCTCTTGCCTCGGCCCAGGTCAAGATCCCAGGGATGAGGAATCTAGTTTGACACGGGGCCATCCCCACTGCAGGGAGCCTTATTCCCCCTTCCTTCAGACAAAAACACAGCCTACTTGTGATCTCAGTCTGTCCAACAAATAAATAAAATCATTATAAATAAATAAATAAATATATTCAGGCATGTTTTATATAGTGATCAAGTGCAATTCTGCAGTGTGGCTCAGGGTTCTTCCATCGGGAGATTTTGGGAACCATGCCTCTGAGGTTGGAAGGCTGAGCAGCCGACCACGGCTTCATGTGAGGTATAGGGTTAGGGTTAGAGTTAGGGTTAGGGTTAGGGTTATGTTTAGGTGAGGGTTAGAGTAAGGGTTAGGGTTATGTTTTAGGAAAAAGGCATGTCGGAACTGGCCACACAATACTGGCACACCAAGGGCTGAGTTGAGGGTGGGACTCAGCAGAATCCTCAGGCGATGGAATTTTGGACGGGACAGGCCAAGAGGGTGGAATGCCCTCAGGGGAGCATGCTGGTTTCTATATATCTGAAGGTACTGTATAGCACAGAAGAAAAGGGTCAGTTTCTGCCTGAGAGGCTGAGTCCTTCCTACAGACTGACTTTCCCATCCACAGGAGGACCTGGGTTCAGTCCTCCGGTGTCCAGAGTCTGATCACGTAACCTAGGCTTAGCCTTTGGCTCTGAGAGAATGGCTGACCTGATTTGTCAGGGCAGAATTAGGCTTTCCACGGGACTCAGTTGAGGACGTAGCCCTGGCGGACCATCCTATTCCCGGATTGTGGTGTGGGGGTCCTAGGAAGGTGTTGGTAGAATGATCGGACAGGCAGATTTCTCCCTCCCCGAGGGTCTTCCACAGGGCTAAACTTCCCATTTGCCTAGTGGGCGGCACCCAGAGGCCTGCGATGTGAAGAAGGAATCCCCTACCTAGAGGGCTACCAGGGCAGGCAACCGGGGATAGAAGTCTGAAGAAGCACCCTCGGGTTAGGGTTAGGCCGATGCACATGGGAGGCCCTACTGGCCCTTGCTGAGGGATCATCAAACTCCTGGTTCCCGCTTCAGGTGGGCGCTCCTTGGAGCTGTGTCCCAAGGGGTGCATGCAGATTTCACCTGTTCTACGGATTCACCTCATTTCTAAAGGGCAAACGGTCCCATTGGGATCTATGGACATTTTGCGGTGCACCTCAGGGTTCCCGCATCTGCAGAGTTCATGGACCAGGCTACTGAGGACAGAAGCCTGAGCATGGGACAGGGGCTTTGCATCAGGATTACCGTGAAGGTTATTTCACAAGTGAATGCTGTTGGTAACACCTGGGTGAGTCAGTGGGTTAGGCCATTGCCTTCAGCTCAGGACATGATCCCAGAGACATGGGATGGAGCCCCACATCGGGCTGTCTCCTCAGCAGGGAGCCTTCTTTCCCTTCTCTGGGCGTGCAACACTGCCTACATCTTTTCGCTTCCTGCAAAGTGAAAAAGTAAAATCTTGAGGCAATAAATAAATAAATACATAAATAATAAATATATAAAAGAGAGGGCATGATTTCCTATTGGAATCTAGGTCATTTGTGCGGGGCAGCTCAGGGTTCCCCCATGGGGAGAGTTTGGGAACCAGGCCTTTGAGGACAGAAGACTGAGCACATGACTTGGGCTTCGCATTATGCTAAGGCTGAAGGTCATTGCTATAGGGTATGCTTTCCAGAACACCTGTGTACCTCATTGGATGTGACCTCTTGCCTCGGCCTAGGTCAAGATCCCAGGGAAGAGGAATCTAGTTTGACACGGGGCCCTCCCCACTGCAGGGAGCCTTATTCCCCCTTCCTTCAGACAAAAACACAGCCTACTTGTGATCTCAGTCTGTCCAACAAATAAATAAAATCCTTATAAATAAATAAATAAATAAATATATTCAGGCATGTTTTATATAGTGGTCAAGTGCAATTCTGCAGTGTGGCTCAGGGTTCTTCCATCGGGAGATTTTGGGAACCAGGCCTCTGAGGTTGGAAGGCTGAGCAGCCGACCACGGCTTCATGTGAGGTATAGGGTTAGAGTTAGGGTTAGGGTTAGGATTATGTTTAGGTGAGGGTTAGAGTAAGGGTTTGGGTTATATATTAGGAACAAGGCATTTCGGAACTGGCCACACAATACTGGCACACCAAGGGCTGAGTGGAGGGTGGGACTCAGCAGAATCCTCAGGCGATGGAATTTTGGACGGGACAGGCCAAGAGGGTGGAATGCCCTCAGGGGAGCATGCTGGTTTCTATATATCTGAAGGTACTGGATAGCACAGAAGGAAAGGGTCAGTTTCTGCCTGAGAGGCTGAGTCCTTCCTACAGACTGACTTTCCCATCCACAGGAGGACCTGGGTTCAGTTCTCCGGTGTCCAGAGTCTGATCACGTAACCTAGGCTTAGCCTTTGGCTCTGGGAGAATGGCTGACCTGATTCGTCAGGGCAGAATTAGGCTTTCCACGGGACTCAGTTGAGGACGTAGCCCTGGCGGACCATCCTATTCCCGGATTGTGGTGTGGGGGTCCTAGGAAGGTGTTGGTAGAATGATCGGACAGGCAGATTTCTCCCTCCCCGAGGGTCTTCCACAGGGCTAAACTTCCCATTTGCCTAGTGGGCGGCACCCAGAGGCCTGCGATGTGAAGAAGGAATCCCCTACCTAGAGGGCTACCAGGGCAGGCAACCGGGGATAGAAGTCTGAAGAAGCACCCTCGGGTTAGGGTTAGGCCGATGCACATGGGAGGCCCTACCGGCCCTTGCTGAGGGATCATCAAACTCCTGGTTCCCGCTTCAGGTGGGCGCTCCTTGGAGCTGTGTCCCAAGGGGTGCATGCAGATTTCACCTGTTCTACGGATTCAGTTCATTTCTAAAGGGCAAACGTTCCCATTGGGATCTATGGACATTGTGCGGTGCACCTCAGGGTTCCCGCATCTGCAGAGTTCATGGACCAGGCTACTGAGGACAGAAGCCTGAGCATGGGACAGGGGCTTTGCATCAGGATTACCGTGAAGGTTATTTCACAAGTGAATGCTGTTGGTAACACCTGGGTGAGTCAGTGGGTTAGGCCATTGCCTTCAGCTCAGGACATGATCCCAGAGACCTGGGATGGAGCCCCACATCGGGCTGTCTCCTCAGCAGGGAGCCTTCTTTCCCTTCTCTGGGCGTGCAACACTGCCTACATCTTTTCGCTTCCTGCAAAGTGAAAAAGTAAAATCTTGAGGCAATAAATAAATAAATACATAAATAATAAATATATAAAAGAGAGGGCATGATTTTCTATTGGAATCTAGGTCATTTGTGCGGGGCAGCTCAGGGTTCCCCCATGGGGAGAGTTTGGGAACCAGGCCTTTGAGGACAGAAGACTGAGCACATGACTTGGGCTTCGCATTATGCTAAGGCTGAAGGTCATTGCTATAGGGTATGCTTTCCAGAACACCTGTGTACCTCATTGGATGTGAACTCTTGCCTCGGCCCAGGTCAAGATCCCAGGGAAGAGGAATCTAGTTTGACACGTGGCCCTCCCCACTGCAGGGAGCCTTATTCCCCCTTCCTTCAGACAAAAACACAGCCTACTTGTGATCTCAGTCTGTCCAACAAATAAATAAAATCATTATAAATAAATAAATAAATAAATATATTCAGGCATGTTTTATATAGTGGTGAAGTGCAATTCTGCAGTGTGGCTCAGGGTTCTTCCATCGGGAGATTTTGGGAACCAGGCCTCTGAGGTTGGAAGGCTGAGCAGCCGACGACGGCTTCATGTGAGGTATAGGGTTAGAGTTAGGGTTAGGGTTAGGATTATGTTTAGGTGAGGGTTAGAGTAAGGGTTATGGTTATGTCTTAGGAACAAGGCATTTCGGAACTGGCCACACAATACTGGCACACCAAGGGCTGAGTTGAGGGTGGGACTCAGCAGAATCCTCAGGCGATGGAATTTTGGACGGGACAGGCCAAGAGGGTGGAATGCCCTCAGGGGAGCATGCTGGTTTCTATATATCTGAAGGTACTGGATAGCACAGAAGGAAAGGGTCAGTTTCTGCCTGAGAGGCTGAGTCCTTCCTACAGACTGACTTTCCCATCCACAGGAGGACCTGGGTTCAGTTTTCCGGTGTCCAGAGTCTGATAACGGAACCTAGGCTTAGCCTTTGGCTCTGGGAGAATGGCTGACCTGATTTGTCAGGGCAGAATTAGGCTTTCCACAAGACTCAGTTGAAGACGTAGCCCTGGCGGACCACCCTATTCCCGGATTGTGGTGTGGGAGTCCTAGGAAGGTGTTGGTAGAATGATCGGACAGGCAGATTTCTCCCTCCCCTAGGGTCTTCCATAGGGCTAAACTTCCCATTTGCCTAGTGGGCGGCACCCAGGGGCCTGCGATGTGAAGAAGGAATCCCCTACCTAGAGGGCTACCAGTGCTGGCAACCGGGGATAGAAGTCTGAAGAAGCACCCTCGGGTTAGGGTTAGGCCGATGCACATGGGAGGCGCTACCGGCCCTTGCTGAGGGATCATCAAACTCCTGGTTCCCGCTTCAGGTGGGCACTCCTTGGAGCTGTGTCCCAAGGGGTGCATGCAGATTTCACCTGTTCTACGGATTCAGCTCATTTCTAAAGGGCAAACGTTCCCATTGGGATCTATGAACATTGTGCAGTGCACCTCAGGGTTCCCGCATCTGCAGAGTTCATGGACCAGGCTACTGAGGACAGAAGCCTGAGCATGGGACAGGGGCTTTGCATCAGGATTACCGTGAAGGTTATTTCACAAGTGAATGTTGTTGGTAACACCTGGGTGAGTCAGTGGGTTAGGCCACTGCCTTCAGCTCAGGACATGATCCCAGAGTCCTGGGATGGAGCCCCACATCGGGCTGTCTCCTCAGCAGGGAGCCTTCTTTCCCTTCTCTGGGTGTGCAACACTGCCTACATCTTTTCGCTCCCTGCAAAGTGAAAAAGTAAAATCTTGAGGTAATAAATAAATAAATACATAAATAATAAATATATAAAAGTGAGGGCATGATTTTCTATTGGAATCTAGGTCATTTGTGCGGGGCAGCTCAGGGTTCCCCCACGGGGAGAGTTTGGGAAGCAGGCCTTTGAGGACAGAAGACTGAGCACATGACTTGGGCTTCGCATTATGCTAAGGCTGAAGGTCATTGCTATAGGGTATGCTTTCCAGAACACCTGTGTACCTCATTGGATGTGACCTCTTGCCTCGGCCCAGGTCAAGATCCCAGGGAAGAGGAATCTAGTTTGACAAGGTGCCCTCCCCACTGCAGGGAGCCTTATTCCCCCTTCCTTCAGACAAAAACACAGCCTACTTGTGATCTCAGTCTGTCCAACAAATAAATAAAATCATTATAAATAAATAAATAAATATATTCAGGCATGTTTTATATAGTGATCAAGTGCCATTCTGCAGTGTGGCTCAGGGTTCTTCCATCGGGAGATTTTGGGAACCAGGCCTCTGAGGTTGGAAGGCTGAGCAGCCGACCATGGCTTCATGTGAGGTATAGGGTTAGGGTTAGGGTTAGTGTTAGGGTTAGGGTTAGGGTTATGTTTAGGTGAGGGTTAGAGTAAGGGTTATGGTTATGTTTTAGGAACAAGGCATGTCGGAACTGGCCACACAATACTGGCACACCAAGGGCTGAGTTGAGGGTGGGACTCAGCAGAATCCTCAGGCGATGGAATTTTGGACAGGACAGGCCAAGAGGGTGGAATGCCCTCAGGGGAGCATGCTGGTTTCTATATATCTGAAAGTACTGGATAGCACATAAGGAAAGGGTCAGTTTCTGCCTGAGAGGCTGAGTCCTTCCTACAGACTGACTTTCCCATCCAAGGAGGACCTGGGTTCAGTCCTCCGGTGTCCAGAGTCTGATCCCGTAACCTAGGCTTAGCCTTTGGCTCTGGGAGAATGGCTGACCTGATTTGTCAGGGCAGAATTAGGCTTTCCACGGGACTCAGTTGAGGACGTAGCCCTGGCGGACCATCCTATTCCCGGATTGTGGTGTGGGGGTCCTAGGAAGGTGTTGGTAGAATGATCGAACAGGCAGATTTCTCCCGCCCCTAGGTCTTCCACAGGGCTAAATTTCCCATTATCATAGTGGGCGGCACCCAGAAGCCTGCGATGTGAAGAAGGAATCCCCTACCTAGAGGGCTACCAGGGCAGGCAACCAGGGATAGAAGTCCAAAGAAGCATCCTCAGGTTAGGGTTAGGCCGATGCACATGGGAGGCCCTACCGGCCCTTGCTGAGGGATCATCAAACTCCTGGTTCCCGCTTCAGGTGGGCACTCCTTGGAGCTGTGTCCCAAGGGGTGCATGCAGATTTCACCTGTTCTACGGATTCAGCTCATTTCTAAAGGGCAAACCTTCCCATTGGGATCTATGGACATTGTGCGGTACACCTCAGGGTTCCCGCATCTGCAGAGTTCATGGACCAGGCTACTGAGGACTGAAGCCTGAGCATGAGACAGGGGCTTTGCATCAGGATTACCGTGAAGGTTATTTCACAAGTGAATGCTGTTGGTAACACCTGGGTGAGTCAGTGGGTTAGGCCACTGCCTTCAGCTCAGGACATGATCCCAGAGTCCTGGGATGGAGCCCCACATCGGGCTGTCTCCTCAGCAGGGAGCCTTCTTTCCCTTCTCTGGGCGTGCAACACTGCCTACATCTTTTCGCTCCCTGCAAAGTGAAAAAGTAAAATCTTGAGGCAATAAATAAATAAATACATAAATAATAAATATATAAAAGAGAGGGCATGATTTCCTATTGGAATCTAGGTCATTTGTGCGGGGCAGCTCAGGGTTCCCCCATGGGGAGAGTTTGGGAACCAGGCCTTTCAGGACAGAAGACTGAGCACATGACTTGGGCTTCGCATTATGCTAAGGCTGAAGGTCATTACTATAGGGTATGCTTTCCAGAACACCTGTGTACCTCATTGGATGTGACCTCTTGCCTCGGCCCAGGTCAAGATCCCAGGGAAGAGGAATCTAGTTTGACACGGGGCCCTGCCCACTGCAGGGAGCCTTATTCCCCCTTCCTTAAGACAAAAACACAGCCTACTTGTGATCTCAGTCTGTCCAACAAATAAATAAAATCATTATAAATAAATAAATAAATATATTCAGGCATGTATTATATAGTGATCAAGTGCAATTCTGCAGTGTGGCTCAGGGTTCTTCCATCGGGAGATTTTGGGAACCAGGCCTCTGAGGTTGGAAGGCTGAGCAGCCGACCACGGCTTCATGTGAGGTATACGGTTAGGGTTAGGGTTAGGGTTAGGGTTAGGGTTAGGGTTAGGGTTATGTTTAGGTGAGGGTTAGAGTAAGGGTTAGGGTTATGTCTTAGGAACAAGGCATGTCGGAACTGGCCACACAATACTGGCACACCAAGGGCTGAGTTGAGGGTGGGACTCAGCAGAATCCTCAGGCGATGGAATTTTGGACGGGACAGGCCAAGAGGGTGGAATGCCCTCAGGGGAGCATGCTGGTTTCTATATATCTGAAGGTACTGGATAGCACAGAAGGAAAGGGTCAGTTTCTGCCTGAGAGGCTGAGTCCTTCCTACAGACTGACTTTCCCATCCACAGGAGGACCTGGGTTCACTCCTCCGGTGTCCAGAGTCTGATCCCGTAACCTAGGCTTAGCCTTTGGCTCTGGGAGAATGGCTGACCTGATTTGTCAGGGCAGAATTAGGCTTTCCACGGGACTCAGTTGAGGACGTAGCCCTGGCGGACCATCCTATTCCCGGATTGTGGTGTGGGGGTCCTAGGAAGGTGTTGGGAGAATGATCGGACAGGCAGATTTCTCCGCCCCTAGGTCTTCCACAGGGCTAAATTTCCCATTATCATAGTGAGCGGGACCCAGAGCCTGCGATGTGAAGAAGGAATCCCCTACCTAGAGGGCTACCAGGGCAGGCAACCAGGGATAGAAGTCTAAAGAAGCATCCTCAGTTTAGGGTTAGGCCGATGCACATGGGAGGCCCTACCGGCCCTTGCTGAGGGATCATCAAACTCCTGGTTCCCGCTTCAGGTGGGCACTTCTTGGAGCTGTGTCCCAAGGGGTGCATGCAGATTTCACCTGTTCTACGGATTCAGCTCATTTCTAAAGGGCAAACGTTCCCATTGGGATCTATGGACATTGTGCGGTACACCTCAGGGTTCCCGCATCTGCAGATTTCATGGACCAGGCTACTGAGGACAGAAGCCTGAGCATGGGACAGGGGCTTTGCATCAGGATTACCGTGAAGGTTATTTCACAAGTGAATGCTGTTGGTAACACCTGGGTGAGTCAGTGGGTTAGGCCACTGCCTTCAGCTCAGGACATGATCCCAGAGTCCTGGGATGGAGCCCCACATCGGGCTGTCTCCTCACCAGGGAGCCTTCTTTCCCTTCTCTGGGCGTGCAACACTGCCTACATCTTTTCGCGCCCTGCAAAGTGAAAAAGTAAAATCTTGAGGCAATAAATAAATAAATACATAAATAAAAAATATATAAAAGAGAGGGCATGATTTCCTATGGAATCTAGGTCATTTGTGCGGGGCAGCTCAGGGTTCCCCCATGGGGAGAGTTTGGAACCAGGCCTTTGAGGACAGAAGACTGAGCACATGACTTGGGCTTCGCATTATGCTAAGGCTGAAGGTCATTGCTATAGGGTATGCTTTCCATAACACCTGTGTACCTACTTGGATGTGACCTCTTGCCTCGGCCCAGGTCAAGATCCAAGGGAAGAGGAATCTAGTTTGACACGGGGCCCTCCCCACTGCAGGGAGCCTTATTCCCCCTTCCTTCAGACAAAAACACAGCCTACTTGTCATCTCAGTCTGTCCAACAAATAAATAAAATCATTATAAATAAATAAATAAATATATTCAGGCATGTTTTATATAGTGATCAAGTGCAATTCTGCAGTGTGGCTCAGGGTTCTTCCATCGGGAGATTTTGGGAACCAGGCCTCTGAGGTTGGAAGGCTGAGCAGCCAACCACGGCTTCATGTGAGGTATAGGGTTAGGGTTAGGGTTAGTGTTAGGGTTAGGGTTATGTTTAGGTGAGGGTTAGAGTAAGGGTTTGGGTTATATATTAGGACCAAGGCATGTCGGAACTAGCCAAACAATACTGGCACACCAAGGGCTGAGTTGAGGGTGGGACTCAGCAGAATCCTCAGGCGATGGAATTTTGGACAGGAAAGGCCAAGAGGGTGGAATGCCCTCAGGGGAGCATGCTGGTTTCTATATATCTGAAGGTACTGGATAGCACAGAAGGAAAGGGTCAGTTTCTGCCTGAGAGGCTGAGTCCTTCCTACAGACTGACTTTCCCATCCACAGGAGGACCTGGGTTCAGTCCTCCGGTGTCCAGAATCTGATAACATAACCTAGGCTTAGCCTTTGGCTCTGAGTGAATGGCTGACCTGATTTGTCAGGGCAGAATTAGGCTTTCCACGGGACTCAGTTGAGGACGTAGCCCTGGCGGACCATCCTATTCCCGGATTGTGGTGTGGGGGTCCTAGGAAGGTGTTGGTAGAATGATCGGACAGGCAGATTTTTCCCTCCCCGAGGGTCTTCCACAGGGCTAAACTTCCCATTTGCCAAGTGGGCGGCACCCAGAGGCCTGCGATGTGAAGAAGGAATCCCCTACCTAGAGGGCTACCAGGGCAGGCAACCGGGGATAGAAGTCTGAAGAATCACCCTCGGGTTAGGGTTAGGCCGATGCACATGGGAGGCCCTACCGGCCCTTGCTGAGGGATCATCAAACTCCTGGTTCCCGCTTCAGGTGGGCGCTCCTTGGAGCTGTGTCCCAAGGGGTGCATGCAGATTTCACCTGTTCTACGGATTCAGCTCATTTCTAAAGGGCAAACGTTCCCATTGGGATCTATGGACATTGTGCGGTGCACCTCAGGGTTCCCGCATCTGCAGAGTTCATGGACCAGGCTACTGAGGACAGAAGCCTGAGCATGGGACAGGGGCTTTGCATCAGGATTACCGTGAAGGCTATTTAACAAGTGAATGCTGTTGGTAACACCTGGGTGAGTCAGTGGGTTAGGCCACTGCCTTCAGCTCAGGACATGATCCCAGAGACCTGGGATGGAGCCCCACATCGGGCTGTCTCCTCAGCAGGGAGCCTTCTTTCCCTTCTCTGGGCGTGCAACACTGCCTACATCTTTTCGCTTCCTGCAAAGTGAAAAAGTAAAATCTTGAGGCAATAAATAAATAAATACATAAATAATAAATATATAAAAGAGAGGGCATGATTTTCTATTGGAATCTAGGTCATTTGTGCGGGGCAGCTCAGGGTTCCCCCATGGGGAGAGTTTGGGAACCAGGCCTTTGAGGACAGAAGACTGAGCACATGACTTGGGCTTCGCATTATGCTAAGGCTGAAGGTCATTGCTATAGGGTATGCTTTCCAGAACACCTGTGTACCTCATTGGATGTGACCTCTTGCCTCGGCCCAGGTCAAGATCCCAGGGAAGAGGAATCTAGTTTGACACGTGGCCCTCCCCACTGCAGGGAGCCTTATTCCCCCTTCCTTCAGACAAAAACACAGCCTACTTGTGATCTCAGTCTGTCCAACAAATAAATAAAATCATTATAAATAAATAAATAAATAAATATATTCAGGCATGTTTTATATAGTGGTCAAGTGCAATTCTGCAGTGTGGCTCAGGGTCCTTCCATCGGGGATTTTGGGAACCAGGCCTCTGAGGTTGGAAGGCTGAGCAGCCGACGACGGCTTCATGTGAGGTATAGGGTTAGAGTTAGGGTTAGGGTTAGGATTATGTTTAGGTGAGGGTTAGAGTAAGGGTTATGGTTATGTCTTAGGAACAAGGCATTTCGGAACTGGCCACACAATACTGGCACACCAAGGGCTGAGTTGAGGGTGGGACTCAGCAGAATCCTCAGGCGATGGAATTTTGGACGGGACAGGCCAAGAGGGTGGAATGCCCTCAGGGGAGCATGCTGGTTTCTATATATCTGAAGGTGTTGGATAGCACAGAAGGAAAGGGTCAGTTTCTGCCTGAGAGGCTGAGTCCTTCCTACAGACTGACTTTCCCATCCACAGGAGGACCTGGGTTCAGTTTTCCGGTGTCCAGAGTCTGATAACGGAACCTAGGCTTAGCCTTTGGCTCTGGGAGAATGGCTGACCTGATTTGTCAGGGCAGAATTAGGCTTTCCACAGGACTCAGTTGAAGACGTAGCCCTGGCGGACCATCCTATTCCCGGATTGTGGTGTTGCAGTCCTAGGAAGGTGTTGGTAGAATGATCGGACAGGCAGATTTCTCCCTCCCCTAGGGTCTTCCACAGGGCTAAACTTCCCATTTGCCTAGTGGGCGGCACCCAGGGGCCTGCGATGTGAAGAAGGAATCCCCTACCTAGAGGGCTACCAGTGCTGGCAACCGGGGATAGAAGTCTGAAGAAGCACCCTCGGGTTAGGGTTAGGCCGATGCACATGGGAGGCCCTACCGGCCCTTGCTGAGGGATCATCAAACTCCTGGTTCCCGCTTCAGGTGGGCACTCCTTGGAGCTGTGTCCCAAGGGGTGCATGCAGATTTCACCTGTTCTACGGATTCAGCTCATTTCTAAAGGGCAAACGTTCCCATTGGGATCTATGGACATTGTGCGGTGCACCTCAGGGTTCCCGCATCTGCAGAGTTCATGGACCAGGCTACTGAGGACAGAAGCCTGAGCATGGGACAGGGGCTTTGCATCAGGATTACCGTGAAGGTTATTTCACAAGTGAATGCTGTTGGTAACACCTGGGTGAGTCAGTGGGTTAGGCCACTGCCTTCAGCTCAGGACATGATCCCAGAGTCCTGGGATGGAGCCCCACATCGGGCTGTCTCCTCAGCAGGGAGCCTTCTTTCCCTTCTCTGGGTGTGCAACACTGACTACATCTTTTCGCTCCCTGCAAAGTGAAAAAGTAAAATCTTGAGGTAATAAATAAATAAATACATAAATAATAAATATATAAAAGAGAGGGCATGATTTTCTATTGGAATCTAGGTCATTTGTGCGGGGCAGCTCAGGGTTCCCCCATGGGGAGAGTTTGGGAACCAGGCCTTTGAGGACAGAAGACTGAGCACATGACTTGGGCTTCGCATTATGCTAAGGCTGAAGGTCATTGCTATAGGGTATGCTTTCCATAACACCTGTGTACCTCATTGGATGTGACCTCTTGCCTCGGCCCAGGTCAAGATCCCAGGGAAGAGGAATCTAGTTTGACAAGGTGCCCTCCCCACTGCAGGGAGCCTTATTCCCCCTTCCTTTAGACAAAAACACAGCCTACTTGTGATCTCAGTCTGTCCAACAAATAAATAAAATCATTATAAATAAATAAATAAATAAATATATTCAGGCATGTTTTATATAGTGATCAAGTGCCATTCTGCAGTGTGGCTCAGGGTTCTTCCATCGGGAGATTTTGGGAACCAGGCCTCTGAGGTTGGAAGGCTGAGCAGCCAACCATGGCTTCATGTGAGGTATAGGGTTAGGGTTAGGGTTAGTGTTAGGGTTAGGGTTAGGGTTATGTTTAGGTGAGGGTTAGAGTAAGGGTTATGGTTATGTTTTAGGAACAAGGCATGTCGGAACTGGCCACACAATACTGGCACACCAAGGGCTGAGTTGAGGGTGGGACTCAGCAGAATCCTCAGGCGATGGAATTTTGGACAGGACAGGCCAAGAGGGTGGAATGCCCTCAGGGGAGCATGCTGGTTTCTATATATCTGAAAGTACTGGATAGCACATAAGGAAAGGGTCAGTTTCTGCCTGAGAGGCTGAGTCCTTCCTACAGACTGACTTTCCCATCCAAGGAGGACCTGGGTTCAGTCCTCCGGTGTCCAGAGTCTGATCCCGTAACCTAGGCTTAGCCTTTGGCTCTGGGAGAATGGCTGACCTGATTTGTCAGGGCAGAATTAGGCTTTCCACGGGACTCAGTTGAGGACGTAGCCCTGGCGGACCATCCTATTCCCGGATTGTGGTGTGGGGGTCCTAGGAAGGTGTTGGTAGAATGATCGAACAGGCAGATTTCTCCCGCCCCTAGGTCTTCCACAGGGCTAAATTTCCCATTATCATAGTGGGCGGCACCCAGAAGCCTGCGATGTGAAGAAGGAATCCCCTACCTAGAGGGCTACCAGGGCAGGCAACCAGGGATAGAAGTCCAAAGAAGCATCCTCAGGTTAGGGTTAGGCCGATGCACATGGGAGGCCCTACCGGCCCTTGCTGAGGGATCATCAAACTCCTGGTTCCCGCTTCAGGTGGGCACTCCTTGGAGCTGTGTCCCAAGGGGTGCATGCAGATTTCACCTGTTCTACGGATTCAGCTCATTTCTAAAGGGCTAACGTTCCCATTGGGATCTATGGACATTGTGCGGTACACCTCAGGGTTCCCGCATCTGCAGAGTTCATGGACCAGGCTACTGAGGACAGAAGCCTGAGCATGGGACAGGGGCTTTGCATCAGGATTACCGTGAAGGTTATTTCACAAGTGAATGCTGTTGGTAACACCTGTGTGAGTCAGTGCGTTAGGCCACTGCCTTCAGCTCAGGACATGATCCCAGAGTCCTGGGATGGAGCCCCACATCGGGCTGTCTCCTCAGCAGGGAGCCTTCTTTCCCTTCTCTGGGCGTGCAACACTGCCTACATCTTTTCGCTCTCTGCAAAGTGAAAAAGTAAAATCTTGAAGCAATAAATAAATAAATACATAAATAATAAATATATAAAAGAGAGGGCATGATTTCCTATTGGAATCTAGGTCATTTGTGCGGGGCAGCTCAGGGTTCCCCCATGGGGAGAGTTTGGGAACCAGGCCTTTGAGGACAGAAGACTGAGCACATGATTTGGGCTTCGCATTATGCTAAGGCTGAAGGTCATTACTATAGGGTATGCTTTCCAGAACACCTGTGTACCTCATTGGATGTGACCTCTTGCCTCGGCCCAGGTCAAGATCCCAGGGAAGAGGAATCTAGTTTGACACGGGGCCCTGCCCACTGCAGGGAGCCTTATTCCCCCTTCCTTCAGACAAAAACACAGCCTACTTGTGATCTCAGTCTGTCCAACAAATAAATAAAATCATTATAAATAAATAAATAAATATATTCAGGCATGTTTTATATAGTGATCAAGTGCAATTCTGCAGTGTGGCTCAGGGTTCTTCCATCGGGAGATTTTGGGAACCAGGCCTCTGAGGTTGGAAGGCTGAGCAGCCGACCACGGCTTCATGTGAGGTATACGGTTAGGGTTAGGGTTAGGGTTAGGGTTAGGGTTAGGGTTAGGGTTATGTTTAGGTGAGGGTTAGAGTAAGGGTTAGGGTTATGTCTTAGGAACAAGGCATGTCGGAACTGGCCACACAATACTGGCACACCAAGGGCTGAGTTGAGGGTGGGACTCAGCAGAATCCTCAGGCGATCGAATTTTGGACGGGACAGGCCAAGAGGGTGGAATGCCCTCAGGGTAGCATGCTGGTTTCTATATATCTGAAGGTACTGGATAGCACAGAAGGAAAGGGTCAGTTTCTGCCTGAGAGGCTGAGTCCTTCCTACAGACTGACTTTCCCATCCACAGGAGGACCTGGGTTCACTCCTCCGGTGTCCAGAGTCTGATCCCGTAACCTAGGCTTAGCCTTTGGCTCTGGGAGAATGGCTGACCTGATTTGTCAGGGCAGAATTAGGCTTTCCACGGGACTCAGTTGAGGACGTAGCCCTGGCGGACCATCCTATTCCCGGATTGTGGTGTGGGGGTCCTAGGAAGGTGTTGGGAGAATGATCGGACAGGCAGATTTCTCCGCCCCTAGGTCTTCCACAGGGCTAAATTTCCCATTATCATAGTGAGCGGGACCCAGAGCCTGCGATGTGAAGAAGGAATCCCCTACCTAGAGGGCTACCAGGGCAGGCAACCAGGGATAGAAGTCTAAAGAAGCATCCTCAGTTTAGGGTTAGGCCGATTCACATGGGAGGCGCTACCGGCCCTTGCTGAGGGATCATCAAACTCCTGGTTCCCGCTTCAGGTGGGCACTCCTTGGAGCTGTGTCCCAAGGGGTGCATGCAGATTTCACCTGTTCTACGGATTCAGCTCATTTCTAAAAGGCAAACGTTCCCATGGGGATCTATGGACATTGTGCGGTACACCTCAGGGTTCCCGCATCTGCAGATTTCATGGACCAGGCTACTGAGGACAGAAGCCTGAGCATGGGACAGGGGCTTTGCATCAGGATTACCGTGAAGGTTATTTCACAAGTGAATGCTGTTGGTAACACCTGGGTGAGTCAGTGGGTTAGGCCACTGCCTTCAGCTCAGGACATGATCCCAGAGTCCTGGGATGGAGCCCCACATCGGGCTGTCTCCTCAGCAGGGAGCCTTCTTTCCCTTCTCTGGGCGTGCAACACTGCCTACATCTTTTCGCGCCCTGCAAAGTGAAAAAGTAAAATCTTGAGGCAATAAATAAATAAATACATAAATAAAAAATATATAAAAGAGAGGGCATGATTTCCTATGGAATCTAGGTTATTTGTGCGGGGCAGCTCAGGGTTCCCCCATGGGGAGAGTTTGGAACCAGGCCTTTGAGGACAGAAGACTGAGCACATGACTTGGGCTTCGCATTATGCTAAGGCTGAAGGTCATTGCTATAGGGTATGCTTTCCATAACACCTGTGTACCTACTTGGATGTGACCTCTTGCCTCGGCCCAGGTCAAGATCCAAGGGAAGAGGAATCTAGTTTGACACGGGGCCCTCCCCACTGCAGGGAGCCTTATTCCCCCTTCCTTCAGACAAAAACACAGCCTACTTGTGATCTCAGTCTGTCCAACAAATAAATAAAATCATTATAAATAAATAAATAAATATATTCAGGCATGTTTTATATAGTGATCAAGTGCAATTCTGCAGTGTGGCTCAGGGTTCTTCCATCGGGAGATTTTGGGAACCAGGCCTCTGAGGTTGGAAGGCTGAGCAGCCGACCACGGCTTCATGTGAGGTATAGGGTTAGGGTTAGGGTTAGTGTTAGGGTTAGGGTTATGTTTAGGTGAGGGTTAGAGTAAGGGTTTGGGTTATATATTAGGAACAAGGCATGTCGGAACTAGCCACACAATACTGGCACACCAAGGGCTGAGTTGAGGGTGGGACTCAGCAGAATCCTCAGGCGATGGAATTTTGGACAGGAAAGGCCAAGAGGGTGGAATGCCCTCACGGGAGCATGCTGGTTTCTATATATCTGAAGGTACTGGATAGCACAGAAGGAAAGGGTCAGTTTCTGCCTGAGAGGCTGAGTCCTTCCTACAGACTGACTTTCCCATCCACAGGAGGACCTGTGTTCAGTCCTCCGGTGTCCAGAATCTGATAACATAACCTAGGCTTAGCCTTTGGCTCTGAGTGAATGGCTGACCTGATTTGTCAGGGCAGAATTAGGCTTTCCACGGGACTCAGTTGAGGACGTAGCCCTGGCGGACCATCCTATTCCCGGATTGTGGTGTGGGGGTCCTAGGAAGGTGTTGGTAGAATGATCGGACAGGCAGATTTTTCCCTCCCCGAGGGTCTTCCACAGGGCTAAACTTCCCATTTGCCTAGTGGGCGGCACCCAGAGGCCTGCGATGTGAAGAAGGAATCCCCTACCTAGAGGGCTACCAGGGCAGGCAACCGGGGATAGAAGTCTGAAGAATCACCCTCGGGTTAGGGTTAGGCCGATGCACATGGGAGGCCCTACCGGCCCTTGCTGAGGGATCATCAAACTCCTGGTTCCCGCTTCAGGTGGGCGCTCCTTGGAGCTGTGTCCCAAGGGGTGCATGCAGATTTCACCTGTTCTACGGATTCAGCTCATTTCTAAAGGGCAAACGTTCCCATTGGGATCTATGGACATTGTGCGGTGCACCTCAGGGTTCCCGCATCTGCAGAGTTCATGGACCAGGCTACTGAGGACAGAAGCCTGAGCATGGGACAGGGGCTTTGCATCAGGATTACCGTGAAGGTTATTTCACAAGTGAATGCTGTTGGTAACACCTGGGTGAGTCAGTGGGTTAGGCCACTGCCTTCAGCTCAGGACATGATCCCAGAGTCCTGGGATGGAGCCCCACATCGGGCTGTCTCCTCAGCAGGGAGCCTTCTTTCCCTTCTCTGGGTGTGCAATTCTGCCTACATCTTTTCGCTCCCTGCAAAGTGAAAAAGTAAAATCTTGAGGCAATAAATAATTAATACATAAATAATAAATATATAAAAGAGAGGGCATGATTTCCTATTGGAATCTAGGTCATTTTTGCGGGGCAGCTCAGGGTTCCCCCATGGGGAGAGTTTGGGAACCAGGCCTTTGAGGACAGAAGACTGAGCACATGACTTGGGCTTCGCATTATGCTAAGGCTGAAGGTCATTGCTATAGGGTGTGCTTTCCAGAACACCTGTGTACCCCATTGGATATGACCTCTTGCCTCGGCCCAGGTCAAGATCCCAGGGAAGAGGAATCTAGTTTGACACGGGGCCCTCCCCACTGTAGGGAGCCTTATTCTCCCTTCCTTCAGACAAAAACACAGCCTACTTGTGATCTCAGTCTGTCCAACAAATAAATAAAATCATTATAAATAAATAAATAAATATATTCAGGCATGTTTTATATAGTGATCAAGTGCAATTCTGCAGTGTGGCTCAGGGTTCTTCCATCGGGAGATTTTGGGAACCAGGCCTCTGAGGTTGGAAGGCTGAGCAGCCGACCATGGCTTCATGTGAGGTATAGGGTTAGGGTTAGGGTTAGGGTTAGGGTTAGGGTTAGGGTTAGGGTTATGTTTAGGTGAGGGTTAGAGTAAGGGTTGGGTTATGTTTTAGGAACAAGGCATGTCGGAACTGGCCACACAATACTGGCACACCAAGGGCTGAGTTGAGGGTGGGACTCAGCAGAATCCTCAGGCGATGGAATTTTGGACAGGACAGGCCAAGAGGGTGGAATGCCCTCACGGGAGCATGCTGGTTTCTATATATCTGAAGGTACTGGATAGCACAGAAGGAAAGGGTCAGTTTCTGCCTGAGAGGCTGAGTCCTTCCTACAGACTGACTTTCCCATCCACAGGAGGACCTCGGTTCAGTCCTCCGGTGTCCAGAGTCTGATCCCGTAACCTAGGCTTAGCCTTTGGCTCTGGGAGAATGGCTGACCTGATTTGTCAGGGCAGAATTAGGCTTTCCACGTGACTCAGTTGAGGACGTAGCCCTGGCAAATCATCCTATTCCTGGATTGTGGTGTGGGGGTCCTAGGAAGGTGTTGGTAGAATGATCGGACAGGCAGATTTCTCCCTCCCCGAGGGTCTTCCACAGGGCTAAACTTCCCATTTGCCTAGTGGGCGGCACCCAGAGGCCTGCGATGTGAAGAAGGAATCCCCTACCTAGAGGGCTACCAGGGCAGGCAACCGGGGATAGAAGTCTGAAGAAGCACCCTTGGGTTAGGGTTAGGCCGATGCACATGGGAGGCCCTACCGGCCCTTGCTGAGGGATCATCAAACTCCTGGTTCCCGCTTCAGGTGGGCGCTCCTTGGAGCTGTGTCCCAAGGGGTGCATGCAGATTTCACCTGTTCTACGGATTCAGCTCATTTCTAAAGGACAAACTTTCCCATTGGGATCTATGGACATTGTGCGGTGCACCTCAGGGTTCCCGCGTCTGCAGAGTTCATGGACCAGGCTACTGAGGACAGAAGCCTGAGCATGGGACAGGGGCTTTGCATCAGGATTACCGTGAAGGTTATTTCACAAGTGAATGCTGTTGGTAACACCTGGGTGAGTCAGTGGGTTAGGCCACTGCCTTCAGCTCAGGACATGATCCCAGAGTCCTGGGATGGAGCCCCACATCGGGCTGTCTCCTCAGCAGGGAGCCTTCTTTCCCTTCTCTGGGCGTGCAACACTGCCTACATCTTTTCGCTCCCTGCAGTGTGAAAAAGTAAAATCTTGAAGCAATAAATAAATAAATACATAAATAATAAATATATAAAAGAGAGGGCATGATTTCGTATTGGAATCTAGGTCATTTGTGCGGGGCAGCTCAGGGTTCCCCCATGGGGAGAGTTTGGGAACCAGGCCTTTGAGGACAGAAGACTGAGCACATGAATTGGGCTTCGCATTATGCTAAGGCTGAAGGTCATTGCTATAGGGTATGCTTTCCAGAACACCTGTGTACCTCATTGGATGTGACCTCTTGCCTCGGCCCAGGTCAAGATCCCAGGGAAGAGGAATCTAGTTTGACACGGGGCCCTCCCCACTGCAGGGAGCCTTATTCCCCCTTCCTTCGGACAAAAACACAGCCTACTTGTGATCTCAGTCTGTCCAACGAATAAATAAAATCATTATAAAAAAATAAATAAATATATTCAGGCATGTTTTATATAGTGATCAAGTGCAATTCTGCAGTGTGGCTCAGGGTTCTTCCATTGGGAGATTTTGGGAACCAGGCCTCTGAGGTTGGAAGGCTGAGCAGCCGACCAGGGCTTCATGTGAGGTATACGGTTAGGGTTAGGGTTAGGGTTAGGGTTATGTTTAGGTGAGGGTTAGAGTAAGGGTTAGGGTTATGTCTTAGGAACAGGGCATGTCGGAACTGGCCACTATACTGGCACACCAAGGGCTGAGTTGAGGGTGGGACTCAGCAGAATCCTCAGGCGATGGAATTTTGGACGGGACAGGCCAAGAGGGTGGAATGCCCTCAGGGTAGCATGCTGGTTTCTATATATCTGAAGGTACTGGATAGCACAGAAGGAAAGGGTCAGTTTCTGCCTGAGAGGCTGAGTCCTTCCTACAGACTGACTTTCCCATCCACAGGAGGACCTGGGTTCAGTCCTCCGGTGTCCAGAGTCTGATCCCGTAACCTAGGCTTAGCCTTTGGCTCTGGGAGAATGGCTGACCTGATTTGTCAGGGCAGAATTAGGCTTTCCACGTGACTCAGTTGAGGACTTAGCCCTGGCGGACCATCCTATTCCCGGATTGTGGTGTGGGGGTCCTAGGAAGGTGTTGGTAGAATGATCGGACAGGCATATTTCTCCCTCCCCGAGGGTCTTCCACAGGCCTAAACTTCCCATTTGCCTAGTGGGCGGCACCCAGAGGCCTGCGATGTGAAGAAGGAATCCCCTACCTAGAGGGCTACCAGGGCAGGCAAACGGAAATAGAAGTCTGAAGAAGCACCCTCGGGTTAGGGTTAGGCCGATGCACATGGGAGGCCCTACCGGCCCTTGCTGAGGGATCATCAAACTCCTGGTTCCCGCTTCAGGTGGGCGCTCCTTGGAGCTGTGTCCCAAGGGGTGCATGCAGATTTCACCTGTTCTACAGATTCAGCTCATTTCTAAAGGGCAAACGTTTCCTTTGGGATCTATGGACATTGTGCGGTACACCTCAGGGTTCCCGCATCTGCAGAGTTCATGGACCAGGCTACTGAGGACAGAAGCCTGAGCATGGGACAGGGGCTTTGCATCAGGATTACTGTGAAGGTTATTTCACAAGTGAATGCTGTTGGTAACACCTGGGTGAGTCAGTGGGTAGGCCACTGCCTTCAGCTCAGGACATGATCCCAGAGTCCTGGGATGGAGCCCCACATCGGGCTGTCTCCTCAGCAGGGAGCCTTCTTTCCCTTCTCTGGGCGTGCAACACTGCCTACATCTTTTCGCTCTCTGCAAAGTGAAAAAGTAAAATCTTGAAGCAATAAATAAATAAATACATAAATAATAAATATATAAAAGAGAGGGCATGATTTCCTATTGGAATCTAGGTCATTTGTGCGGGGCAGCTCAGGGTTCCCCCATGGGGAGAGTTTGGGAACCAGGCCTTTGAGGACAGAAGACTGAGCACATGACTTGGGCTTCGCATTATGCTAAGGCTGAAGGTCATTGCTATAGGGTATGCTTTCCAGAACACCTGTGTACCTCATTGGATGTGACCTCTTGCCTCGGCCCAGGTCAAGATCCCAGGGAAGAGGAATCTAGTTTGACACGGGGCCCTCCCCACTGCAGGGAGCCTTATTCCCCCTTCCTTCGGACAAAAACACAGCCTACTTGTGATCTCAGTCTGTCCAACAAATAAATAAAATCATTATAAAAAAATAAATAAATATATTCAGGCATGTTTTATATAGTGATCAAGTGCAATTCTGCAGTGTGGCTCAGGGTTCTTCCATCGGGAGATTTTGGGAACCAGGCCTCTGAGGTTGGAAGGCTGAGCAGCCGACCACGGCTTCATGTGAGGTATACGGTTAGGGTTAGGGTTAGGGTTAGGGTTAGGGTTAGGGTTAGGGTTATGTTTAGGTGAGGGTTAGAGTAAGGGTTAGGGTTATGTCTTAGGAACAAGGCATGTCGGAACTGGCCACACAATACTGGCACACCAAGTGCTGAGTTGAGGGTGGGACTCAGCAGAATCCTCAGGCGATGGAATTTTGGACGGGACAGGCCAAGAGGGTGGAATGCCCTCAGGGGAGCATGCTGGTTTCTATATAGCTGAAGGTACTGGATAGCACAGAAGGAAAGGGTCAGTTTCTGCCTGAGAGGCTGAGTCCTTCCTACAGACTGACTTTCCCATCCACAGGAGGACCTGGGTTCAGTCCTCCGGTGTCCAGAGTCTGATCCCGTAACCTAGGCTTAGCCTTTGGCTCTGGGAGAATGGCTGACCTGATTTGTCAGGGCAGAATTAGGCTTTCCACGGGACTCAGTTGAGGACGTAGCCTTGGCGGACCATCCTATTCCCGGATTGTGGTGTGGGGGTCCTAGGAAGGTGTTGGTAGAATGATCGGACAGGCAGATTTCTCCCTCCCCGAGGGTCTTCCACAGGGCTAAACTTCCCATTTGCCTAGTGGGCGGCACCCAGAGGCCTGCGATGTGAAGAAGGAATCCCCTACCTAGAGGGCTACCAGGGCAGGCAACCGGGGATAGAAGTCTGAAGAAGCACCCTCGGGTTAGGGTTAGGCCGATGCACATGGGTGGCCCTACCGGCCCTTGCTGAGGGATCATCAAACTCCTGGTTCCCGCTTCAGGTGGGCGCTCCTTGGAGCTGTGTCCCAAGGGGTGCATGCAGATTTCACCTGTTCTACGGATTCAGCTCATTTCTAAAGGTCAAACGTTCCCATTGGGATCTATGGACATTGTGCGGTGCACCTCAGGGTTCCCGCGTCTGCAGAGTTCATGGACCAGGCTACTGAGGACAGAAGCCTGAGCATGGGACAGGGTCTGTGCATCAGGATTACCGTGAAGGATATTTCACAAGTGAATGCTGTTGGTAACACCTGGGTGAGTCAGTGTGTTAGGCCAGTGCCTTCAGCTCAGGACATGATCCCAGAGTCCTGGGATGGAGCCCCACATCGGGCTGTCTCCTCAGCAGGGAGCCTTCTTTCCCTTCTCTGGGCGTGCAACACTGCCTACATCTTTTCGCTCCCTGCAAAGTGAAAAAGTAAAATCTTGAAGCAATAAATAAATAAATACATAAATAATAAATATATAAAAGAGAGGGCATGATTTCCTATTGGAATCTAGGTCTTTTGTGCGGCGCAGCTCAGGGTTCCCCCATGGGGAGAGTTTGGGAACCAGGCCTTTGAGGACAGAAGACTGAGCACATGACTTGGGCTTCGCATTATGCTAAGGCTGAAGGTCATTGCTATAGGGTATGCTTTCCAGAACACCTGTGTACCTCATTGGATGTGACCTCTTGCCTCGGCCCAGGTCAAGATCCCAGGGAAGAGGAATCTAGTTTGACACGGGGCCCTCCCCACTGCAGGGAGCCTTATTCCCCCTTCCTTCGGACAAAAACACAGCCTACTTGTGATCTCAGTCTGTCCAACGAATAAATAAAATCATTATAAAAAAATAAATAAATATATTCAGGCATGTTTTATATAGTGATCAAGTGCAATTCTGCAGTGTGGCTCAGGGTTCTTCCATCGGGAGATTTTGGGAACCAGGTCTCTGAGGTTTGAAGGCTGAGCAGCCGACCACGGCTTCATGTGAGGTATACGGTTAGGGTTAGGGTTAGGGTTAGGGTTAGGGTTATGTTTAGGTGAGGGTTAGAGTAAGGGTTAGGGTTATGTCTTAGGAACAAGGCATGTCGGAACTGGCCACTATACTGGCACACTAAGGGCTGAGTTGAGGGTGGGACTCAGCAGAATCCTCAGGCGATGGAATTTTGGACGGGACAGGCCAAGAGGGTGGAATGCCCTCAGGGGAGCATGCTGGTTTCTATATATCTGAAGGTACTGGATAGCACAGAAGGAAAGGGTCAGTTTCTGCCTGAGAGGCTGAGTCCTTCCTACAGACTGACTTTCCCATCCACAGGAGGACCTGGGTTCAGTCCTCCGGTGTCCAGAGTCTGATCCCGTAACCTAGGCTTAGCCTTTGGCTCTGGGAGAATGGCTGACCTGATTTGTCAGGGCAGAATTAGGCTTTCCACGTGACTCAGTTGAGGACGTAGCCCTGGCGGACCATCCTATTCCCGGATTGTGGTGTGGGGGTCCTAGGAAGGTGTTGGTAGAATGATCGGACAGGCAGATTTCTCCCTCCCCGAGGGTCTTCCACAGGGCTAAACTTCCCATTTGCCTAGTGGGCGGCACCCAGAGGCCTGCGATGTGAAGAAGGAATCCCCTACCTAGAGGGCTACCAGGGCAGGCAACCGGAAATAGAAGTCTGAAGAAGCACCCTCGGGTTAGGGTTAGGCCGATGCACATGGGAGGCCCTACCGGCCCTTGCTGAGGGATCATCAAACTCCTGGTTCCCTCTTCAGGTGGGCGCTCCTTGCAGCTGTGTCCCAAGGGGTGCATGCAGATTTCACCTGTTCTACGGATTCAGCTCATTTCTAAAGGGCAAACGTTCCCATTGGGATCTATGGACATTGTGCGGTACACCTCAGGGTTCCCGCATCTGCAGAGTTCATGGACCAGGCTACTGAGGACAGAAGCCTGAGCATGGGACAGGGGCTTTGCATCAGGATTACCGTGAAGGTTATTTCACAAGTGAATGCTGTTGGTAACACCTGGGTGAGTCAGTGGGTTAGGCCACTGCCTTCAGCTCAGGACATGATCCCAGAGTCCTGGGATGGAGCCCCACATCGGGCTGTCTCCTCAGCAGGGAGCCTTCTTTCCCTTCTCTGGGCGTGCAACACTGCCTACATCTTTTCGCTCTCTGCAAAGTGAAAAAGTAAAATCTTGAAGCAATAAATAAATAAATACATAAATAATAAATATATAAAAGAGAGGGCATGATTTCCTATTGGAATCTAGGTCATTTGTGCGGGGCAGCTCAGGGTTCCCCCATGGGGAGAGTTTGGGAACCAGGCCTTTGAGGACAGAAGACTGAGCACATGACTTGGGCTTCGCATTATGCTAAGGCTGAAGGTCATTGCTATAGGGTATGCTTTCCAGAACAGCTGTGTACCTCATTGGATGGGACCTCTTGCCTCGGCCCAGGTCAAGATCCCAGGGAAGAGGAATCTAGTTTGACACGGGGCCCTCCCCACTGCAGGGAGCCTTATTCCCCCTTCCTTCGGACAAAAACACAGCCTACTTGTGATCTCAGTCTGTCCAACAAATAAATAAAATCATTATAAATAAATAAATAAATATATTCAGGCATGTTTTATATAGTGATCAAGTGCAATTCTGCAGTGTGGCTCAGGGTTCTTCCATCGGGAGATTTTGGGAACCAGGCCTCTGAGGTTGGAAGGCTGAGCAGCCGACCACGGCTTCATGTGGGGTATACGGTTAGGGTTAGGGTTAGGGTTAGGGTTAGGGTTAGGGTTAGGGTTATGTTTAGGTGAGGGTTAGAGTAAGGGTTAGGGTTATGTCTTAGGAACAAGGCATGTCGGAACTGGCCACACAATACTGGCACACCAAGGGCTGAGTTGATGGTGGGACTCAGCAGAATCCTCAGGCGATGGAATTTTGGACAGGACAGGCCAAGAGGGTGGAATGCCCTCAGGGGAGCATGCTGGTTTCTATATATCTGAAGGTACTG
Organism: Mustela nivalis; assembly: GCF_964662115.1. Lineage (NCBI taxonomy): Eukaryota > Metazoa > Chordata > Mammalia > Carnivora > Mustelidae > Mustela > Mustela nivalis. Next base: position 43,458 of record NW_028134510.1, on the reverse strand, counting down.
GATAGCACAGAAGGAAAGGGTGAGTTTCTGCCTGAGAGGCTGAGTCCTTCCTACAGACTGACTTTCCCATCCACAGGAGGACCTGGGTTCAGTCCTCCGGTGTCCAGAGTCTGATCCCGTAACCTAGGCTTAGCCTTTGGCTCTGGGAGAATGGCTGACCTGATTTGTCAAGGCAGAATTAGGCTTTCCACGGGACTAAGTTGAGGACGTAGCCCTGGCGGACCATCCTATTCCCGGATTGTGGTGTGGGGGTCCTAGGAAGGTGTTGGTAGAATGATCGGACAGGCTGATTTCTCCCTCCCCGAGGGTCTTCCACAGGGCTAAACTTCCCATTTGCCTAGTGGGCGGCACCCAGAGGCCTGCGATGTGAAGAAGGAATCCCCTACCTAGAGGGCAACCAGGGCAGGCAACCGGGGATAGAAGTCTGAAGAAGCACCCTCGGGTTAGGGTTAGGCCGATGCACATGGGAGGCCCTACCGGCCCTTGCTGAGGGATCATCAAACTCCTGGTTCCCGCTTCAGGTGGGCGCTCCTTGGAGCTGTGTCCCAAGGGGTGCATGCAGATTTCACCTGTTCTACGGATTCAGCTCATTTCTAAAGGGCAAACGTTCCCATTGGGATCTATGGACATTGTGCGGTGCACCTAGGGTTCCCGCATCTGCAGAGTTCATGGACCAGGCTACTGAGGACAGAAGCCTGAGCATGGGACAGGGTCTGTGCATCAGGATTACCGTGAAGGATATTTCACAAGTGAATGCTGTTGGTAACACCTGGGTGAGTCAGTGGGTTAGGCCACTGCCTTCAGCTCAGGACATGATCCCACAGTCCTGGGATGGAGCCCCACATCGGGCTGTCTCCTCAGCAGGGAGCCTTCTTTTTGTCCTCTGGGCGTGCAACACTGCCTACATCTTTTCGCTCCCTGCAAGGTGAAAAAGTAAAATCTTGAAGCAATAAATAAATAAATACATAAATAATAAATATATAAAAGAGAGGGCATGATTTCCTATTGGAATCCAGGTCATGTGTGCGGGGCAGCTCAGGGTTCCCCCATGGGGAGAGTTTGGGAACCAGGCCTTTGGGGACAGAAGACTGAGCACATGACTTGGGCTTCGCATTATGCTAAGGCTGAAGGTCATTGCTATAGGGTATGCTTTCCAGAACACCTGTGTACCTCATTGGATGTGACCTCTTGCCTCGGCCCAGGTCAAGATCCTAGGGAAGAGGAATCTAATTTGACACGGGGCCCTCCCCACTGCAGGGAGCCTCATTCCCCCTTCCTTCAGACAAAAACACAGCCTACTTGTGATCTCAGTCTGTCCAACAAATAAATAAAATCATTATAAATAAATAAATAAATATATTCAGACATGTTTTATATAGTGATCAAGTGCAATTCTGCAGTGTGGCTCAGGTTTCTTCCATCGGGAGATTTTGGGAACCAGGCCTCTGAGGTTGGAAGGCTGAGCAGCCGACCACGGCTTCATGTGAGGTATAGGGTTAGGGTTAGGGTTAGGGTTAGGGTTAGGGTTATGTTTAGGTGAGGGTTAGAGTAAGGGTTAGGGTTATGTCTTAGGAACAAGGCATGTCGGAATCGCCACACAATACTGGCACACCAAGGGCTGAGTTGAGGGTGGCACTCAGCAGAATCCTCAGGCGATGGAATTTTGGACCGGACAGGCCAAGAGGGTGGAATGCCCTCAGGGGAGCATGCTGGTTTCTATATATCTGAAGGTACTGGATAGCACAGAAGGAAAGGTTCAGTTTCTGCCTGAGAGGCTGAGTCCTTCCTACAGACTGACTTTCCCATCCACAGGAGGACCTGGGTTCAGTCCTCCGGTGTCCAGAGTCTGATCCCGTAACCTAGGCTTAGCCTTTGGCTCTGGGTGAATGGTTGACCTGATTTGTCAGGGCAGAATTAGGCTTTCCACGGGACTCAGTTGAGGACGTAGCCCTGGCGGACCATCCTATTCCCGGATTGTGGTGTGGGGGTCCTAGGAATGTGTTGGCAGAATGATCGGACAGGCAGATTTCTCCCTCCCCGAGGGTCTTCCACAGGGCTAAACTTCCCATTTGCCTAGTGGGCGGCACCCAGAGGCCTGCGATGTGAAGAAGGAATCCCCTACCTAGAGGGCTACCAGGGCAGGCAACCGGGGATAGAAGTCTGAAGAAGCACCCTCGGGTCAGGGTTAGGCCTATGCACATGAGAGGCCCTACTGGCCCTTGCTGAGGGATCATCAAACTCCTGGTTCCCGCTTCAGGTGGGCGCTCCTTGGAGCTGTGTCCCAAGTGGTGCATGCAGATTTCACCTGTTCTACGGATTCAGCTCATTTCTAAAGGGCAAACGTTCCCATTGGGATCTATGGACATTGAGCGGTGCACCTCAGGGTTCCCGCATCTGCAGAGTTCATGGACCAGGCTACTGAGGACAGAAGCCTGAGCATGGGACAGGGGCTTTGCATCAGGATTACCGTGAAGGTTATTTCACAAGTGAATGCTGTTGGTAACACCTGGGTGAGTCAGTGGTTTAGGCCACTGCCTTCAGCTCAGGACATGATCCCAGAGTCCTGGGATGGAGCCCCACATCGGGCTGTCTCCTCAGCAGGGAGCCTTCTTTCCCTTCTCTGGGTGTGCAATACTGCCTACATCTTTTCGCTCCCTGCAAAGTGAAAAAGTAAAATCTTGAAGCAATAAATAAATAAATACATAAATAATAAATATATAAAAGAGAGGGCATGATTTCCTATTGGAATCTAGGTCATTTGTGCGGGGCAGCTCAGGGTTCCCCCATGGGGAGAGTTTGGGAACCAGGCCTTTGAGGACAGAAGACTGAGCACATGACTTGGGCTTCGCATTATGCTAAGGCTGAAGGTCATTGCTATAGGGTATGCTTTCCAGAACACCTGTGTACCTCATTGGATGGGACCTCTTGCCTCGGCCCAGGTCAAGATCCCAGGGAAGAGGAATCTAGTTTGACACGGGGCCCTCCCCACTGCAGGGAGCCTTATTCCCCCTTCCTTCAGACAAAAACACAGCCTACTTGTGATCTCAGTCTGTCCAACAAATAAATAAAATCATTATAAAAAAATAAATAAATATATTCAGGCATGTTTTATATAGTGATCAAGTGCAATTCTGCAGTGTGGCTCAGGGTTCTTCCATCGGGAGATTTTGGGAACCAGGCCTCTGAGGTTGGAAGGCTGAGCAGCCGACCACGGCTTCATGTCAGGTATAGGGTTAGGGTTAGGGTTAGGGTTAGGGTTAGGGTTATGTTTAGGTGAGGGTTAGAGTAAGGGTTAGGGTTATGCCTTAGGAACAAGGCATGTCGCAACTGGCCACACAATACTGGCACACCAAGGGCTGAGTTGAGGGTGGGACTCAGCAGAATCCTCAGGCGATGGAATTTTGGACAGGACAGGCCAAGAGGGTGGAATGCCCTCAGGGGAGCATGCTGGTTTCTATATATCTGAAGGTACTGGATAGCACAGAAGGAAAGTGTCAGTTTCTGCCTGAGAGGCTGAGTCCTTCCTACAGACTGACTTTCCCATCCACAGGAGGACCTGGGTTCAGTCCTCCGGTGTCCAGAGTCTGATCCCGTAACCTAGGCTTAGCCTTTGGCTCTGGGTGAATGGCTGACCTGATTTGTCAAGGCAGAATTAGGCTTTCCACGGGACTCAGTTGAGGACGTAGCCCTGGCGGACCATCCTATTCCCGGATTGTGGTGTGGGGGTCCTAGGAAGGTGTTGGTAGAATGATCGGACAGGCAGATTTCTCCCTCCCCGAGGGTCTTCCACAGGGCTAAACTTCCCATTTGCCTAGTGGGCGGCACCCAGAGGCCTGCGATGTGAAGAAGGAATCCCCTACCTAGAGGGCTACCAGGGCAGGCAACCAGGGATAGAAGTCTGAAGAAGCATCCTCGGGTTAGGGTTAGGCCGATGCACATGGGAGGCCCTACCGGCCCTTGCTGAGGGATCATCAAACTCCTGGTTCCCGCTTCAGGTGGGCGCTCCTTGGAGCTGTGTCCCAAGGGGTGCATGCAGATTTCACCTGTTCTACGGATTCAGCTCATTTCTAAAGGGCAAACGTTCCCATTGGGATCTATGGACATTGTGCGGTACACCTCAGGGTTCCCGCATCTGCAGAGTTCATGGACAGGCTACTGTGGACAGAAGCCTGAGCATGGGACAGGGGCTTTGCATCAGGATTACCGTGAAGGTTATTTCACAAGTGAATGCTGTTGGTAACACCTGGGTGAGTCAGTGGGTTAGGCCACTGCATTCAGCTCAGGACATGATCCCAGAGTCCTGGGATGGAGCCCCACATCGGGCTGTCTCCTCAGCAGGGAGCCTACTTTCCCTTCTCTGGGCGTGCAACACTGCCTACATCTTTTCGCGCCCTGCAAAGTGAAAAAGTAAAATCTTGAGGCAATAAATAAATAAATACATAAATAATAAATATATAAAAGAGAGGGCATGATTTTCTATTGGAATCTAGGTCATTTGTGCGGGGCAGCTCAGGGTTCCCCCATGGGGAGAGTTTGGGAACCAGGCCTTGGAGGACAGAAGACTGAGCACATGACTTGGGCTTCGCATTATGCTAAGGCTGAAGGTCATTGCTATAGGGTATGCTTTCCAGAACACCTGTGTACCTCATTGGATGTGACCTCTTGCCTCGGCCCAGGTCAAGATCCCAGGGAAGAGGAATCTAGTTTGACATGGGACCCTCCCCACTGCAGGGAGCCTTATTCCCCCTTCCTTCAGACAAAAACACAGCCTACTTGTGATCTCAGTCTGTCCAACAAATAAATAAAATCATTATAAATAAATAAATAAATATATTCAGGCATGTTTTATATAGTGATCAAGTGCAATTCTGCTGTGTGGCTCAGGGTTCTTCCATCGGGAGATTTTGGGAACCAGGACTCTGAGGTTGGTAGGCTGAGCAGCCGACCACGGCTTCATGTCAGGTATAGGGTTAGGGTTAGGGTTAGGGTTAGGGTTATGTTTAGGTGAGGGTTAGAGTAAGGGTTAGGGTTATGTCTTAGGAACAAGGCATGTCGGAACTGGCCACACAATACTGGCACACAAAGGGCTGAGTTGAGGGTGGGACTCAGCAGAATCCTCAGGCGATGGAATTTTGGACATGACAGGCCAAGTGGGTGGAGTGCCCTCAGGGGAGCATGCTGGTTTCTATATATCTGAAGGTACTGGATAGCACAGAAGGAAAGGGTCAGTTTCTGCATGAGAGTCTGAGTCCTTCCTACCTACTGACTTTCCCATCCATAGGAGGACCTGGGTTCAGTCCTCCGGTGTCCAGAGTCTGATAACATAACCTAGGCTTAGCCTTTGGCTCTGGGTGAATGGCTGACCTGATTTGTCAGGGCAGAATTAGGCTTTCCACGGGACTCAGTTGAGGACGTAGCCCTGGCGGACCATCCTATTCCCGGATGTGGTGTGGGGGTCCTAAGAAGGTGTTGGTAGAATGATCGGACAGGCAGATTTCTCCCACCCCGAGGTCTTCCACAGGGCTAAATTTCCCATTATCATAGTGGGCGGCACCCAGAAGCCTGCGATGTGAAGAAGGAATCCCCTACCTAGAGGGCTACCAGGGCAGGCAACCAGGGATAGAAGTCTGAAGAAGCATCCTCGGGTTAGGGTTAGGCCGATGCACATGGGAGGCCCTAAGGCCCTTGCTGAGGGATCATCAAACTCCTGGTTCCCGGTTCAGGTGGACGCTCCTTGGAGCTGTGTCCCAAGGGGTGCATGCAGATTTCACCTGTTCTACGGATTCAGCTCATTTCTAAAGGGCAAACGTTCCCATTGGGATCTATGGACATTGTGCGGTGCACCTCAGGGTTCCCGCATCTGCAGAGTTCATGGACCAGGCTACTGAGGACAGAAGCCTGAGCATGGGACAGGGGCTTTGCATCAGGATTACCGTGAAGGTTATTTCACAAGTGAATGCTGTTGGTAACACCTGGGTGAGTCAGTGGGTTAGGCCACTGCCTTCAGCTCAGGACATGATCCCAGAGTCCTGGGATGGAGCCCCACATCGGGCTGTCTCCTCAGCAGGGAGCCTTCTTTCCCTTCTCTGGGCGTGCAACACTGCCAACATCTTTTCGCGCCCTGCAAAGTGAAAAAGTAAAATCTTGAGGCAATAAATAAATAAATACATAAATAATAAATATATAAAAGAGAGGGCATGATTTCCTATTGGAATCTAGGTCATTTGTGCGGGGCAGCTCAGGGTTCCCCTATGGGGAGAGTTTGGGAACCAGGCCTTTGAGGACAGAAGACTGAGCACATGACTTGGGCTTCGCATTATGCTAAGGCTGAAGGTCATTGCTATAGGGTATGCTTTCCAGAACACCTGTGTACCTCATTGGATGGGACCTCTTGCCTCGGCCCAGGTCAAGATCCCAGGGAAGAGGAATCTAGTTTGACACGGGGCCCTCCCCACTGCAGGGAGCCTTATTCCCCCTTTCTTCAGACAAAAACACAGCCTACTTGTGATCTCAGTCTGTCCAACAAATAAATAAAATCATTATAAATAAATAAATAAATATATTCAGGCATGTTTTATATAGTGATCAAGTGCAATTCTGCAGTGTGGCTCAGGGTTCTTCCATCGGGAGATTTTGGGAACCAGGCCTCTGAGGTTGGAAGGCTGAGCAGCCGACCACGGCTTCATGTGAGGTATAGGGTTAGGGTTAGGGGTAGGGTTAGGGTTAGGGTTAGGGTTATGTTTAGGTGAGGGTTAGAGTAAGGGTTAGGGTTATGTCTTAGGAACAAGGCATGTCGGAACTGGCCACACAATACTGGCAGACCAAGGGCTGAGTTGAGGGTGGGACTCAGCAGAATCCTCAGGCGATGGAATTTTGGACAGGACAGGCCAAGAGGATGGAATGCCCTCAGGGGAGCATGCTGGTTTCTATATATCTGAAGGTACTGGATAGCACAGAAGGAAAGGGTCAGTTTCTGCCTGAGAGGCTGAGTCCTTCCTACAGACTGACTTTCCCATCCACAGGAGGACCTGGGTTCAGTCCTCCGGTGTCCAGAGTCTGATCACGTAACCTAGGCTTAGAGATTGGCTCTGGGAGAATGGCTGACCTGATTTGTCAGGGCAGAATTAGGCTTTCCACGGGACTCAGTTGAGGACGTAGCCCTGGCAGACCATCCTATTCCGGGATTGTGGTGTGGGGGTCCTAGGAAGGTGTTGGTAGAATGATCGGACAGGCAGATTTCTCCCTCCCCGAGGGTCTTCCACAGGGCTAAACTTCCCATTTGCCTAGTGGGCGGCACCCAGAGGCCTGCGATGTGAAGAAGGAATCCCCTACCTAGAGGGCTACCAGGGCAGGCAACCAGGGATAGAAGTCTGAAGAAGCATCCTCGGGTTAGGGTTAGGCCGATGCACATGGGAGGCCCTACCGGCCCTTGCTGAGGGATCATCAAACTCCTGGTTCCCGCTTCAGGTGGGCGCTCCTTGGAGCTGTGTCCCAAGGGGTGCATGCAGATTTCACCTGTTCTACGGATTCAGCTCATTTCTAAAGGGCAAACGTTCCCATTGGGATCTATGGACATTGTGCGGTACACCTCAGGGTTCCCGCATCTGCAGAGTTCATGGACAGGCTACTGTGGACAGAAGCCTGAGCATGGGACAGGGGCTTTGCATCAGGATTACCGTGAAGGTTATTTCACAAGTGAATGCTGTTGGTAACACCTGGGTGAGTCAGTGGGTTAGGCCACTGCATTCAGCTCAGGACATGATCCCAGAGTCCTGGGATGGAGCCCCACATCGGGCTGTCTCCTCAGCAGGGAGCCTACTTTCCCTTCTCTGGGCGTGCAACACTGCCTACATCTTTTCGCGCCCTGCAAAGTGAAAAAGTAAAATCTTGAGGCAATAAATAAATAAATACATAAATAATAAATATATAAAAGAGAGGGCATGATTTTCTATTGGAATCTAGGTCATTTGTGCGGGGCAGCTCAGGGTTCCCCCATGGGGAGAGTTTGGGAACCAGGCCTTGGAGGACAGAAGACTGAGCACATGACTTGGGCTTCGCATTATGCTAAGGCTGAAGGTCATTGCTATAGGGTATGCTTTCCAGAACACCTGTGTACCTCATTGGATGTGACCTCTTGCCTCGGCCCAGGTCAAGATCCCAGGGAAGAGGAATCTAGTTTGACATGGGACCCTCCCCACTGCAGGGAGCCTTATTCCCCCTTCCTTCAGACAAAAACACAGCCTACTTGTGATCTCAGTCTGTCCAACAAATAAATAAAATCATTATAAATAAATAAATAAATATATTCAGGCATGTTTTATATAGTGATCAAGTGCAATTCTGCTGTGTGGCTCAGGGTTCTTCCATCGGGAGATTTTGGGAACCAGGACTCTGAGGTTGGTAGGCTGAGCAGCCGACCACGGCTTCATGTCAGGTATAGGGTTAGGGTTAGGGTTAGGGTTAGGGTTATGTTTAGGTGAGGGTTAGAGTAAGGGTTAGGGTTATGTCTTAGGAACAAGGCATGTCGGAACTGGCCACACAATACTGGCACACAAAGGGCTGAGTTGAGGGTGGGACTCAGCAGAATCCTCAGGCGATGGAATTTTGGACATGACAGGCCAAGTGGGTGGAGTGCCCTCAGGGGAGCATGCTGGTTTCTATATATCTGAAGGTACTGGATAGCACAGAAGGAAAGGGTCAGTTTCTGCCTGAGAGGCTGAGTCCTTCCTACCTACTGACTTTCCCATCCATAGGAGGACCTGGGTTCAGTCCTCCGGTGTCCAGAGTCTGATAACATAACCTAGGCTTAGCCTTTGGCTCTGGGTGAATGGCTGACCTGATTTGTCAGGGCAGAATTAGGCTTTCCACGGGACTCAGTTGAGGACGTAGCCCTGGCGGACCATCCTATTCCCGGATGTGGTGTGGGGGTCCTAAGAAGGTGTTGGTAGAATGATCGGACAGGCAGATTTCTCCCACCCCGAGGTCTTCCACAGGGCTAAATTTCCCATTATCATAGTGGGCGGCACCCAGAAGCCTGCGATGTGAAGAAGGAATCCCCTACCTAGAGGGCTACCAGGGCAGGCAACCAGGGATAGAAGTCTGAAGAAGCATCCTCGGGTTAGGGTTAGGCCGATGCACATGGGAGGCCCTAAGGCCCTTGCTGAGGGATCATCAAACTCCTGGTTCCCGGTTCAGGTGGACGCTCCTTGGAGCTGTGTCCCAAGGGGTGCATGCAGATTTCACCTGTTCTACGGATTCAGCTCATTTCTAAAGGGCAAACGTTCCCATTGGGATCTATGGACATTGTGCGGTGCACCTCAGGGTTCCCGCATCTGCAGAGTTCATGGACCAGGCTACTGAGGACAGAAGCCTGAGCATGGGACAGGGGCTTTGCATCAGGATTACCGTGAAGGTTATTTCACAAGTGAATGCTGTTGGTAACACCTGGGTGAGTCAGTGGGTTAGGCCACTGCCTTCAGCTCAGGACATGATCCCAGAGTCCTGGGATGGAGCCCCACATCGGGCTGTCTCCTCAGCAGGGAGCCTTCTTTCCCTTCTCTGGGCGTGCAACACTGCCAACATCTTTTCGCGCCCTGCAAAGTGAAAAAGTAAAATCTTGAGGCAATAAATAAATAAATACATAAATAATAAATATATAAAAGAGAGGGCATGATTTCCTATTGGAATCTAGGTCATTTGTGCGGGGCAGCTCAGGGTTCCCCTATGGGGAGAGTTTGGGAACCAGGCCTTTGAGGACAGAAGACTGAGCACATGACTTGGGCTTCGCATTATGCTAAGGCTGAAGGTCATTGCTATAGGGTATGCTTTCCAGAACACCTGTGTACCTCATTGGATGGGACCTCTTGCCTCGGCCCAGGTCAAGATCCCAGGGAAGAGGAATCTAGTTTGACACGGGGCCCTCCCCACTGCAGGGAGCCTTATTCCCCCTTTCTTCAGACAAAAACACAGCCTACTTGTGATCTCAGTCTGTCCAACAAATAAATAAAATCATTATAAATAAATAAATAAATATATTCAGGCATGTTTTATATAGTGATCAAGTGCAATTCTGCAGTGTGGCTCAGGGTTCTTCCATCGGGAGATTTTGGGAACCAGGCCTCTGAGGTTGGAAGGCTGAGCAGCCGACCACGGCTTCATGTGAGGTATAGGGTTAGGGTTAGGGGTAGGGTTAGGGTTAGGGTTAGGGTTATGTTTAGGTGAGGGTTAGAGTAAGGGTTAGGGTTATGTCTTAGGAACAAGGCATGTCGGAACTGGCCACACAATACTGGCAGACCAAGGGCTGAGTTGAGGGTGGGACTCAGCAGAATCCTCAGGCGATGGAATTTTGGACAGGACAGGCCAAGAGGATGGAATGCCCTCAGGGGAGCATGCTGGTTTCTATATATCTGAAGGTACTGGATAGCACAGAAGGAAAGGGTCAGTTTCTGCCTGAGAGGCTGAGTCCTTCCTACAGACTGACTTTCCCATCCACAGGAGGACCTGGGTTCAGTCCTCCGGTGTCCAGAGTCTGATAACATAACCTAGGCTTAGCCTTTGGCTCTGGGTGAATGGCTGACCTGATTTGACAGGGCAGAATTAGGCTTTCCACGGGACTCAGTTGAGGACGTAGCCCTGGCGGACCATCCTATTCCCGGATTGTGGTGTGGGGGTCCTAGGAAGGTGTTGGTAGAATGATCGGACAGGCAGATTTCTCCCTCCCCGAGGGTCTTCCACAGGGCTAAACTTCCCATTTGCCTAGTGGGAGGCACCCAGAGGTATGCGATGTGAAGAAGTAATCCCCTACCTAGAGGGCTACCAGGGCAGGCAACCGGGGATAGAAGTCTGAAGAAGCACCCTCGGGTTAGGGTTAGGCCGATGCACATGAGAGGCCCTACTGGCCCTTGCTGAGGGATCATCAAACTCCTGGTTCCCGCTTCAGGTGGGCGCTCCTTGGAGCTGTGTCCCAAGGGGTGCTTGCAGATTTCACCTGTTCTACGGATTCAGCTCATTTCTAAAGGGCAAACGTTCCCATTGGGATCTATGGACATTGTGCGGTGCACCTCAGGGTTCCCGCATCTGCAGAGTTCATGGACCAGGCTACTGAGGACAGAAGCCTGAGCATGGGACAGGGGCTTTGCATCAGGATTACCGTGAAGGTTATTTCACAAGTGAATGCTGTTGGTAACACCTGGGTGAGTCAGTGGGTTAGGCCACTGCCTTCAGCTCAGGACATGATCCCAGAGTCCTGGGATGGAGCCCCACATCGGGCTGTCTCCTCAGCAGGGAGCCTTCTTTCCCTTCTCTGGGTGTGCAGTACTGCCTACATCTTTTCGCTCCCTGCAAAGTGAAAAAGTAAAATCTTGAAGCAAAAAATAAATAAATACATAAATAATAAATATATAAAAGAGAGGGCATGATTTCCTATTGGAATCTAGGTCATTTGTGCGGGGCAGCTCAGGGTTCCCCCATGGGGAGAGTTTGGGAACCAGGCCTTTGAGGACAGAAGACTGAGCACATGACTTGGGCTTCGCATTATGCTAAGGCTGAAGGTCATTGCTATAGGGTATGCTTTCCAGAACACCTGTGTACCTCATTGGATGTGACCTCTTGCCTCGGCCCAGGTCAAGATCCCAGGGAAGAGGAATCTAGTTTGACACGGGGCCCTCCCCACTGCAGGGAGCCTTATTCCCCCTTCCTTCAGACAAAAACACAGCCTACTTGTGATCTCAGTCTGTCCAACAAATAAATAAAATCATTATAAATAAATAAATAAATATATTCAGGCATGTTTTATATAGTGATCAAGTGCAATTCTGCAGTGTGGCTCAGGGTTCTTCCATCGGGAGATTTTGGGAACCAGGCCTCTGAGGTTGGAAGGCTGAGCAGCCGACCACGGCTTCATGTCAGGTATAGGGTTAGGGTTAGTTTTAGGGTTAGGGTTAGGGTTAGGGTTATGTTTAGGTGAGGGTTAGAGTAAGGGTTAGGGTTATGACTTAGGAACAAGGCATGTCGGAACTGGCCACACAATACTGGCACACCAAGGGCTGAGTTGAGGGTGGGACTCAGCAGAATCCTCAGGCGATGGAATTTTGGACGGGACAGGCCAAGAGGGTGGAATGCCCTCAGGGGAGCATGCTGGTTTCTATATATCTGAAGGTACTGGATAGCACAGAAGGAAAGGGTCAGTTTCTGCCTGAGAGGCTGAGTCCTTCCTACAGACTGACTTTCCCATCCACAGGAGGACCTGGGTTCAGTCCTCCGGTGTCCAGAGTCTGATCCCGTAACCTAGGCTTAGCCTTTGGCTCTGGGTGAATGGCTGACCTGATTTGTCAGGGCAGAATTAGGCTTTCCACGGGACTCAGTTGAGGACGTAGCCCTGGCGGACCATCCTATTCCCGGATTGTGGTGTGGGGGTTCTAGGAATGTGTTGGTAGAATGATCGGACAGGCAGATTTCTCCCTCCCCGAGGGTCTTCCACAGGGCTAAACTTCCCATTTTCCTAGTGGGCGGCACCCAGAGGCCTGCGATGTGAAGAAGGAATCCCCTACCTAGAGGGCTACCAGGGCAGGCAACCGGGGATAGAAGTCTGAAGAAGCACCCTCGGGTTAGGGTTAGGCCGATGCACATGAGAGGCCCTACTGGCCCTTACTGAGGGATCATCAAACTCCTGGTTCCCGCTTCAGGTGGGCGCTCCTTGGAGCTGTGTCCCAAGGGGTGCATGCAGATTTCACCTGTTCTACGGATTCAGCTCATTTCTAAAGGGCAAACGTTCCCATTGGGATCGATGGACATTGTGCGGTGCAACTCAGGGTTCCCGCATCTGCAGAGTTCATGGACCAGGCTACTGAGGACAGAAGCCTTAGCATGGGACAGGGGCTTTGCATCAGGATTACCGTGAAGGTTATTTCACAAGTGAATGCTGTTGGTAACACCTGGGTGAGTCAGTGGGTTAGGCCACTGCCTTCAGCTCAGGACATGTTCCCAGAGTCCTGGGATGGAGCCCCACATCGGGCTGTCTCCTCAGCAGGGAGCCTTCTTTCCCTTTTCTGGGCGTGCAACACTGCCTACATCTTTTCGCTCCCTGCAAAGTGAAAAAGTAAAATATTGAAGCAATAAATAAATAAATACATAAATAATAAATATATAAAAGAGAGGGCATGATTTCCTATTGGAATCTAGGTCATTTCTGCGGGGCAGCTCAGGGTTCCCCCATGGGGAGAGTTTGGGAACCAGGCCTTTGAGGACAGAAGACTGAGCACATGACTTGGGCTTCGCATTATGCTAAGGCTGAAGGTCATTGCTATAGGGTATGCTTTCCAGAACACCTGTGTACCTCATTGGATGTGACCTCTTGCCTCGGCCCAGGTCAAGATCCCAGGGAAGAGGAATCTAGTTTGACACGGGGCCCTCCCCACTGCAGGGAGCCTTATTCCCCCTTCCTTCAGACAAAAACACAGCCTACTTGTGATCTCAGTCTGTCCAACAAATAAATAAAATCATTATAAATAAATAAATAAATATATTCAGGCATGTTTTATATAGTGATCAAGTGCAATTCTGCAGTGTGGCTCAGGGTTCTTCCATCGGGAGATTTTGGGAACCAGGCCTCTGAGGTTGGAAGGCTGAGCAGCCGACCACGGCTTCATGTCAGGTATAGGGTTAGGGTTAGTTTTAGGGTTAGGGTTAGGGTTAGGGTTATGTTTAGGTGAGGGTTAGAGTAAGGGTTAGGGTTATGACTTAGGAACAAGGCATGTCGGAACTGGCCACACAATACTGGCACACCAAGGGCTGAGTTGAGGGTGGGACTCAGCAGAATCCTCAGGCGATGGAATTTTGGACGGGACAGGCCAAGAGGGTGGAATGCCCTCAGGGGAGCATGCTGGTTTCTATATATCTGAAGGTACTGGATAGCGCAGAAGGAAAGGGTCAGTTTCTGCCTGAGAGGCTGAGTCCTTCCTACAGACTGACTTTCCCATCCACAGGAGGACCTGGGTTCAGTCCTCCGGTGTCCAGAGTCTGATCCCGTAACCTAGGCTTAGCCTTTGGCTCTGGATGAATGGCTGACCTGATTTGTCAGGGCAGAATTAGGCTTTCCACGGGACTCAGTTGAGGACGTAGCCCTGGCGGACCATCCTATTCCCGGATTGTGGTGTGGGGGTTCTAGGAATGTGTTGGTAGAATGATCGGACAGGCAGATTTCTCCCTCCCCGAGGGTCTTCCACAGGGCTAAACTTCCCATTTTCCTAGTGGGCGGCACCCAGAGGCCTGCGATGTGAAGAAGGAATCCCCTACCTAGAGGGCTACCAGGGCAGGCAACCGGGGATAGAAGTCTGAAGAAGCACCCTCGGGTTAGGGTTAGGCCGATGCACATGAGAGGCCCTACTGGCCCTTGCTGAGGGATCATCAAACTCCTGGTTCCCGCTTCAGGTGGGCGCTCCTTGGAGCTGTGTCCCAAGGGGTGCATGCAGATTTCACCTGTTCTACGGATTCAGCTCATTTCTAAAGGGCAAACGTTCCCATTGGGATCGATGGACATTGTGCGGTGCAACTCAGGGTTCCCGCATCTGCAGAGTTCATGGACCAGGCTACTGAGGACAGAAGCCTGAGCATGGGACAGGGGCTTTGCATCAGGATTACCGTGAAGGTTATTTCACAAGTGAATGCTGTTGGTAACACCTGGGTGAGTCAGTGGGTTAGGCCACTGCCTTCAGCTCAGGACATGATCCCAGAGTCCTGGGATGGAGCCCCACATCGGGCTGTCTCCTCAGCAGGGAGCCTTCTTTCCCTTCTCTGGGTGTGCAATACTGCCTACATCTTTTCGCTCCCTGCAAAGTGAAAAAGTAAAATCTTGAAGCAATAAATAAATAAATACATAAATAATAAATATATAAAAGAGAGGGCATGATTTCCTATTGGAATCTAGGTCATTTGTGCGGGGCAGCTCAGGGTTCCCCCATGGGGAGAGTTTGGGAACCAGGCCTTTGAGGACAGAAGACTGAGCACATGAATTGGGCTTCGCATTATGCTAAGGCTGAAGGTCATTGCTATAGGGTATGCTTTCCAGAACACCTGTGTACCTCATTGGATGTGACCTCTTGCCTCGGCCCAGGTCAAGATCCCAGGGAAGAGGAATCTAGTTTGACACGGGGCCCTCCCCACTGCAGGGAGCCTTATTCCCCCTTCCTTCAGACAAAAACACAGCCTACTTGTGATCTCAGTCTGTCCAACAAATAAATAAAATCATTATAAATAAATAAATAAATATATTCAGGCATGTTTTATATAGTGATCAAGTGCAATTCTGCAGTGTGGCTCAGGGTTCTTCCATCGGGAGATTTTGGGAACCGGGCCTCTGAGGTTGGAAGGCTGAGCAGCCGACCACGGCTTCATGTCAGGTATAGGGTTAGGGTTAGTTTTAGGGTTAGGGTTAGGGTTAGGGTTATGTTTAGGTGAGGGTTAGAGTAAGGGTTAGGGTTATGACTTAGGAACAAGGCATGTCGGAACTGGCCACACAATACTGGCACACCAAGGGCTGAGTTGAGGGTGGGACTCAGCAGAATCCTCAGGCGATGGAATTTTGGATGGGACAGGCCAAGAGGGTGGAATGCCCTCAGGGGAGCATGCTGGTTTCTATATATCTGAAGGTACTGGATAGCACAGAAGGAAAGGGTCAGTTTCTGCCTGAGAGGCTGAGTCCTTCCTACAGACTGACTTTCCCATCCACAGGAGGACCTGGGTTCAGTCCTCCGGTGTCCAGAGTCTGATCCCGTAACCTAGGCTTAGCCTTTGGCTCTGGGTGAATGGCTGACCTGATTTGTCAGGGCAGAATTAGGCTTTCCACGGGACTCAGTTGAGGACGTAGCCCTGGCGGACCATCCTATTCCCGGATTGTGGTGTGGGGGTTCTAGGAATGTGTTGGTAGAATGATCGGACAGGCAGATTTCTCCCTCCCCGAGGGTCTTCCACAGGGCTAAACTTCCCATTTTCCTAGTGGGCGGCACCCAGAGGCCTGCGATGTGAAGAAGGAATCCCCTACCTAGAGGGCTACCAGGGCAGGCAACCGGGGATAGAAGTCTGAAGAAGCACCCTCGGGTTAGGGTTAGGCCGATGCACATGAGAGGCCCTACTGGCCCTTGCTGAGGGATCATCAAACTCCTGGTTCCCGCTTCAGGTGGGCGCTCCTTGGAGCTGTGTCCCAAGGGGTGCATGCAGATTTCACCTGTTCTACGGATTCAGCTCATTTCTAAAGGGCAAACGTTCCCATTGGGATCGATGGACATTGTGCGGTGCACCTCAGGGTTCCCGCATCTGCAGAGTTCATGGACCAGGCTACTGAGGACAGAAGCCTGAGCATGGGACAGGGGCTTTGCATCAGGATTACCGTGAAGGTTATTTCACAAGTGAATGCTGTTGGTAACACCTGGGTGAGTCAGTGGGTTAGGCCACTGCCTTCAGCTCAGGACATGTTCCCAGAGTCCTGGGATGGAGCCCCACATCGGGCTGTCTCCTCAGCAGGGAGCCTTCTTTCCCTTTTCTGGGCGTGCAACACTGCCTACATCTTTTCGCTCCCTGCAAAGTGAAAAAGTAAAATATTGAAGCAATAAATAAATAAATACATAAATAATAAATATATAAAAGAGAGGGCATGATTTCCTATTGGAATCTAGGTCATTTCTGCGGGGCAGCTCAGGGTTCCCCCATGGGGAGAGTTTGGGAACCAGGCCTTTGAGGACAGAAGACTGAGCACATGACTTGGGCTTCGCATTATGCTAAGGCTGAAGGTCATTTCTATAGGGTATGCTTTCCAGAACACCTGTGTACCTCATTGGATGAGACCTCTTGCCTCGGCCCAGGTCAAGATCCCAGGGAAGAGAAATCTAGTTTGACACGGGGCCCTCCCCACTGCAGGGAGCCTTATTCCCCCTTCCTTCAGACAAAAACACAGCCTACTTGTGATCTCGGTCTGTCCAACAAATAAATAAAATCATTATAAAAAAATAAATAAATATATTCAGGCATGTTTTATATAGTGATCAAGTGCAATTCTGCAGTGTGGCTCAGGGTTCTTCCATCGGGAGATTTTGGGAACCAGGCCTCTGAGGTTGGAAGGCTGAGCAGCCGACCACGGCTTCATGTCAGGTATAGGGTTAGGGTTAGTTTTATGGTTAGGGTTAGGGTTAGGGTTATGTTTAGGTGAGGGTTAGAGTAAGGGTTATGGTTATGACTTAGGAACAAGGCATGTCGGAACTGGCCACACAATACTGGCACACCAAGGGCTGAGTTGAGGGTGGGACTCAGCAGAATCCTCAGGCGATGGAATTTTGGACGGGACAGGCCAAGAGGGTGGAATGCCCTCAGGGGAGCATGCTGGTTTCTATATATCTGAAGGTACTGGATAGCACAGAAGGAAAGGGTCAGTTTCTGCCTGAGAGGCTGAGTCCTTCCTACAGACTGACTTTCCCATCCACAGGAGGACCTGGGTTCAGTCCTCCGGTGTCCAGAGTCTGATCCCGTAACCTAGGCTTAGCCTTTGGCTCTGGGTGAATGGCTGACCTGATTTGTCAGGGCAGAATTAGGCTTTCCACGGGACTCAGTTGAGGACGTAGCCCTGGCGGACCATCCTATTCCCGGATTGTGGTGTGGGGGTCCTAGGAAAGTGTTGGTAGAATGATCGGACAGGCAGATTTCTCCCTCCCCGAGGGTCTTCCACAGGGCTAAACTTCCCATTTTCCTAGTGGGCGGCACCCAGAGGCCTGCGATGTGAAGAAGGAATCCCCTACCTAGAGGGCTACCAGGGCAGGCAACCGGGGATAGAAGTCTGAAGAAGCACCCTCGGGTTAGGGTTAGGCCGATGCACATGAGAGGCCCTACTGGCCCTTGCTGAGGGATCATCAAACTCCTGGTTCCCGCTTCAGGTGGGCGCTCCTTGGAGCTGTGTCCCAAGGGGTGCATGCAGATTTCACCTGTTCTACGGATTCAGCTCATTTCTAAAGGGCAAACGTTCCCATTGGGATCGATGGACATTGTGCGGTGCAACTCAGGGTTCCCGCATCTGCAGAGTTCATGGACCAGGCTACTGAGGACAGAAGCCTGAGCATGGGACAGGGGCTTTGCATCAGGATTACCGTGAAGGTTATTTCACAAGTGAATGCTGTTGGTAACACCTGGGTGAGTCAGTGGGTTAGGCCACTGCCTTCAGCTCAGGACATGATCCCAGAGTCCTGGGATGGAGCCCCACATCGGGCTGTCTCCTCAGCAGGGAGCCTTCTTTCCCTTCTCTGGGTGTGCAATACTGCCTACATCTTTTCGCTCCCTGCAAAGTGAAAAAGTAAAATCTTGAAGCAATAAATAAATAAATACATAAATAATAAATATATAAAAGAGAGGGCATGATTTCCTATTGGAATCTAGGTCATTTGTGCGGGGCAGCTCAGGGTTCCCCCATGGGGAGAGTTTGGGAACCAGGCCTTTGAGGACAGAAGACTGAGCACATGACTTGGGCTTCGCATTATGCTAAGGCTGAAGGTCATTGCTATAGGGTATGCTTTCCAGAACACCTGTGTACCTCATTGGATGTGACCTCTTGCCTCGGCCCAGGTCAAGATCCCAGGGAAGAGGAATCTAGTTTGACACGGGGCCCTCCCCACTGCAGGGAGCCTTATTCCCCCTTCCTTCAGACAAAAACACAGCCTACTTGTGATCTCAGTCTGTCCAACAAATAAATAAAATCATTATAAATAAATAAATAAATATATTCAGGCATGTTTTATATAGTGATCAAGTGCAATTCTGCAGTGTGGCTCAGGGTTCTTCCATCGGGAGATTTTGGGAACCGGGCCTCTGAGGTTGGAAGGCTGAGCAGCCGACCACGGCTTCATGTCAGGTATAGGGTTAGGGTTAGTTTTAGGGTTAGGGTTAGGGTTAGGGTTATGTTTAGGTGAGGGTTAGAGTAAGGGTTAGGGTTATGACTTAGGAACAAGGCATGTCGGAACTGGCCACACAATACTGGCACACCAAGGGCTGAGTTGAGGGTGGGACTCAGCAGAATCCTCAGGCGATGGAATTTTGGACGGGACAGGCCAAGAGGGTGGAATGCCCTCAGGGGAGCATGCTGGTTTCTATATATCTGAAGGTACTGGATAGCACAGAAGGAAAGGGTCAGTTTCTGCCTGAGAGGCTGAGTCCTTCCTACAGACTGACTTTCCCATCCACAGGAGGACCTGGGTTCAGTCCTCCGGTGTCCAGAGTCTGATCCCGTAACCTAGGCTTAGCCTTTGGCTCTGGGTGAATGGCTGACCTGATTTGTCAGGGCAGAATTAGGCTTTCCACGGGACTCAGTTGAGGACGTAGCCCTGGCGGACCATCCTATTCCCGGATTGTGGTGTGGGGGTTCTAGGAATGTGTTGGTAGAATGATCGGACAGGCAGATTTCTCCCTCCCCGAGGGTCTTCCACAGGGCTAAACTTCCCATTTTCCTAGTGGGCGGCACCCAGAGGCCTGCGATGTGAAGAAGGAATCCCCTACCTAGAGGGCTACCAGGGCAGGCAACCGGGGATAGAAGTCTGAAGAAGCACCCTCGGGTTAGGGTTAGGCCGATGCACATGAGAGGCCCTACTGGCCCTTGCTGAGGGATCATCAAACTCCTGGTTCCCGCTTCAGGTGGGCGCTCCTTGGAGCTGTGTCCCAAGGGGTGCATGCAGATTTCACCTGTTCTACGGATTCAGCTCATTTCTAAAGGGCAAACGTTCCCATTGGGATCGATGGACATTGTGCGGTGCACCTCAGGGTTCCCGCATCTGCAGAGTTCATGGACCAGGCTACTGAGGACAGAAGCCTGAGCATGGGACAGGGGCTTTGCATCAGGATTACCGTGAAGGTTATTTCACAAGTGAATGCTGTTGGTAACACCTGGGTGAGTCAGTGGGTTAGGCCACTGCCTTCAGCTCAGGACATGTTCCCAGAGTCCTGGGATGGAGCCCCACATCGGGCTGTCTCCTCAGCAGGGAGCCTTCTTTCCCTTTTCTGGGCGTGCAACACTGCCTACATCTTTTCGCTCCCTGCAAAGTGAAAAAGTAAAATATTGAAGCAATAAATAAATAAATACATAAATAATAAATATATAAAAGAGAGGGCATGATTTCCTATTGGAATCTAGGTCATTTCTGCGGGGCAGCTCAGGGTTCCCCCATGGGGAGAGTTTGGGAACCAGGCCTTTGAGGACAGAAGACTGAGCACATGACTTGGGCTTCGCATTATGCTAAGGCTGAAGGTCATTTCTATAGGGTATGCTTTCCAGAACACCTGTGTACCTCATTGGATGAGACCTCTTGCCTCGGCCCAGGTCAAGATCCCAGGGAAGAGAAATCTAGTTTGACACGGGGCCCTCCCCACTGCAGGGAGCCTTATTCCCCCTTCCTTCAGACAAAAACACAGCCTACTTGTGATCTCGGTCTGTCCAACAAATAAATAAAATCATTATAAAAAAATAAATAAATATATTCAGGCATGTTTTATATAGTGATCAAGTGCAATTCTGCAGTGTGGCTCAGGGTTCTTCCATCGGGAGATTTTGGGAACCAGGCCTCTGAGGTTGGAAGGCTGAGCAGCTGACCACGGCTTCATGTCAGGTATAGGGTTAGGGTTAGTTTTAGGGTTAGGGTTAGGGTTAGGGTTATGTTTAGGTGAGGGTTAGAGTAAGGGTTAGGGTTATGACTTAGGAACAAGGCATGTCGGAACTGGCCACACAATACTGGCACACCAAGGGCTGAGTTGAGGGTGGGACTCAGCAGAATCCTCAGGCGATGGAATTTTGGACGGGACAGGCCAAGAGGGTGGAATGCCCTCAGGGGAGCATGCTGGTTTCTATATATCTGAAGGTACTGGATAGCACAGAAGGAAAGGGTCAGTTTCTGCCTGAGAGGCTGAGTCCTTCCTACAGACTGACTTTCCCATCCACAGGAGGACCTGGGTTCAGTCCTCCGGTGTCCAGAGTCTGATCCCGTAACCTAGGCTTAGCCTTTGGCTCTGGGTGAATGGCTGACCTGATTTGTCAGGGCAGAATTAGGCTTTCCACGGGACTCAGTTGAGGACGTAGCCCTGGCGGACCATCCTATTCCCGGATTGTGGTGTGGGGGTCCTAGGAATGTGTTGGTAGAATGATCGGACAGGCAGATTTCTCCCTCCCCGAGGGTCTTCCACAGGGCTAAACTTCCCATTTGCCTAGTGGGCGGCACCCAGAGGCCTGCGATGTGAAGAAGGAATCCCCTACCTAGAGGGCTACCAGGGCAGGCAACCGGGGATAGAAGTCTGAAGAAGCACCCTCGGGTTAGGGTTAGGCCGATGCACATGAGAGGCCCTACTGGCCCTTGCTGAGGGATCATCAAACTCCTGGTTCCCGCTTCAGGTGGGCGCTCCTTGGAGCTGTGTCCCAAGGGGTGCATGCAGATTTCACCTGTTCTACGGATTCAGCTCATTTCTAAAGGGCAAACGTTCCCATTGGCATCTATGGACATTGTGCGGTGCACCTCAGGGTTCCCGCATCTGCAGAGTTCATGGACCAGGCTACTGAGGACAGAAGCCTGAGCATGGGACAGGGGCTTTGCATCAGGTTTACCGTGAAGGTTATTTCACAAGTGAATGCTGTTGGTAACACCTGGGTGAGTCAGTGGGTTAGGCCACTGCCTTCAGCTCAGGACATGATCCCAGAGTCCTGGGATGGAGCCCCACATCGGGCTGTCTCCTCAGCAGGGAGCCTTCTTTCCCTTCTCTGGGTGTGCAATACTGCCTACATCTTTTCGCTCCCTGCAAAGTGAAAAAGTAAAATCTTGAAGCAATAAATAAATAAATACATAAATAATAAATATATAAAAGAGAGGGCATGATTTCCTATTGGAATCTAGGTCATTTGTGCGGGGCAGCTCAGGGTTCCCCCATGGGGAGAGTTTGGGAACCAGGCCTTTGAGGACAGAAGACTGAGCACATGACTTGGGCTTCGCATTATGCTAACGCTGAAGGTCATTGCTATAGGGTATGCTTTCCAGAACACCTGTGTACCTCATTGGATGTGACCTCTTGCCTCGGCCCAGGTCAAGATCCCAGGGAAGAGGAATCTAGTTTGACACGGGGCCCTCCCCACTGCAGGGAGCCTTATTCCCCCTTCCTTCAGACAAAAACACAGCCTACTTGTGATCTCAGTCTGTCCAACAAATAAATAAAATCATTATAAATAAATAAATAAATAAATATATTCAGGCATGTTTTATATAGTGATCAAGTGCAATTCTGCAGTGTGGCTCAGGGTTCTTCCATCGGGAGATTTTGGGAACCAGGCCTCTGAGGTTGGAAGGCTGAGCAGCCGACCACGGCTTCATGTCAGGTATAGGGTTAGGGTTAGTTTTAGGGTTAGGGTTAGGGTTAGGGTTATGTTTAGGTGAGGGTTAGAGTAAGGGTTAGGGTTATGACTTAGGAACAAGGCATGTCGGAACTGGCCACACAATACTGGCACACCAAGGGCTGAGTTGAGGGTGGGACTCAGCAGAATCCTCAGGCGATGGAATTTTGGACGGGACAGGCCAAGAGGGTGGAATGCCCTCAGGGGAGCATGCTGGTTTCTATATATCTGAAGGTACTGGATAGCACAGAAGGAAAGGGTCAGTTTCTGCCTGAGAGGCTGAGTCCTTCCTACAGACTGACTTTCCCATCCACAGGAGGACCTGGGTTCAGTCCTCCGGTGTCCAGAGTCTGATCCCGTAACCTAGGCTTAGCCTTTGGCTCTGGGTGAATGGCTGACCTGATTTGTCAGGGCAGAATTAGGCTTTCCACGGGACTCAGTTGAGGACGTAGCCCTGGCGGACCATCCTATTCCCGGATTGTGGTGTGGGGGTTCTAGGAATGTGTTGGTAGAATGATCGGACAGGCAGATTTCTCCCTCCCCGAGGGTCTTCCACAGGGCTAAACTTCCCATTTTCCTAGTGGGCGGCACCCAGAGGCCTGCGATGTGAAGAAGGAATCCCCTACCTAGAGGGCTACCAGGGCAGGCAACCGGGGATAGAAGTCTGAAGAAGCACCCTCGGGTTAGGGTTAGGCCGATGCACATGAGAGGCCCTACTGGCCCTTGCTGAGGGATCATCAAACTCCTGGTTCCCGCTTCAGGTGGGCGCTCCTTGGAGCTGTGTCCCAAGGGGTGCATGCAGATTTCACCTGTTCTACGGATTCAGCTCATTTCTAAAGGGCAAACGTTCCCATTGGGATCGATGGACATTGTGCGGTGCAACTCAGGGTTCCCGCATCTGCAGAGTTCATGGACCAGGCTACTGAGGACAGAAGCCTGAGCATGGGACAGGGGCTTTGCATCAGGATTACCGTGAAGGTTATTTCACAAGTGAATGCTGTTGGTAACACCTGGGTGAGTCAGTGGGTTAGGCCACTGCCTTCAGCTCAGGACATGATCCCAGAGTCCTGGGATGGAGCCCCACATCGGGCTGTCTCCTCAGCAGGGAGCCTTCTTTCCCTTCTCTGGGTGTGCAATACTGCCTACATCTTTTCGCTCCCTGCAAAGTGAAAAAGTAAAATCTTGAAGCAATAAATAAATAAATACATAAATAATAAATATATAAAAGAGAGGGCATGATTTCCTATTGGAATCTAGGTCATTTGTGCGGGGCAGCTCAGGGTTCCCCCATGGGGAGAGTTTGGGAACCAGGCCTTTGAGGACAGAAGACTGAGCACATGACTTGGGCTTCGCATTATGCTAACGCTGAAGGTCATTGCTATAGGGTATGCTTTCCAGAACACCTGTGTACCTCATTGGATGTGACCTCTTGCCTCGGCCCAGGTCAAGATCCCAGGGAAGAGGAATCTAGTTTGACACGGGGCCCTCCCCACTGCAGGGAGCCTTATTCCCCCTTCCTTCAGACAAAAACACAGCCTACTTGTGATCTCAGTCTGTCCAACAAATAAATAAAATCATTATAAATAAATAAATAAATATATTCAGGCATGTTTTATATAGTGATCAAGTGCAATTCTGCAGTGTGGCTCAGGGTTCTTCCATCGGGAGGTTTTGGGAACCAGGCCTCTGAGGTTGGAAGGCTGAGCAGCCGACCACGGCTTCATGTCAGGTATAGGGTTAGGGTTAGTTTTAGGGTTAGGGTTAGGGTTAGGGTTATGTTTAGGTGAGGGTTAGAGTAAGGGTTAGGGTTATGACTTAGGAACAAGGCATGTCGGAACTGGCCACACAATACTGGCACACCAAGGGCTGAGTTGAGGGTGGGACTCAGCAGAATCCTCAGGCGATGGAATTTTGGACGGGACAGGCCAAGAGGGTGGAATGCCCTCAGGGGAGCATGCTGGTTTCTATATATCTGAAGGTACTGGATAGCACAGAAGGAAAGGGTCAGTTTCTGCCTGAGAGGCTGAGTCCTTCCTACAGACTGACTTTCCCATCCACAGGAGGACCTGGGTTCAGTCCTCCGGTGTCCAGAGTCTGATCCCGTAACCTAGGCTTAGCCTTTGGCGCTGGTTGAATGGCTGACCTGATTTGTCAGGGCAGAATTAGGCTTTCCACGGGACTCAGTTGAGGACGTAGCCCTGGCGGACCATCCTATTCCCGGATTGTGGTGTGGGGGTTCTAGGAATGTGATGGTAGAATGATCGGACAGGCAGATTTCTCCCTCCCCGAGGGTCTTCCACAGGGCTAAACTTCCCATTTTCCTAGTGGGCGGCACCCAGAGGCCTGCGATGTGAAGAAGGAATCCCCTACCTAGAGGGCTACCAGGGCAGGCAACCGGGGATAGAAGTCTGAAGAAGCACCCTCGGGTTAGGGTTAGGCCGATGCACATGAGAGGCCCTACTGGCCCTTGCTGAGGGATCATCAAACTCCTGGTTCCCGCTTCAGGTGGGCGCTCCTTGGAGCTGTGTCCCAAGGGGTGCATGCAGATTTCACCTGTTCTACGGATTCAGCTCATTTCTAAAGGGCAAACGTTCCCATTGGGATCGATGGACATTGTGCGGTGCAACTCAGGGTTCCCGCATCTGCAGAGTTCATGGACCAGGCTACTGAGGACAGAAGCCTGAGCATGGGACAGGGGCTTTGCATCAGGATTCCCGTGAAGGTTATTTCACAAGTGAATGCTGTTGGTAACACCTGGGTGAGTCAGTGGGTTAGGCCACTGCCTTCAGCTCAGGACATGATCCCAGAGTCCTGGGATGGAGCCCCACATCGGGCTGTCTCCTCAGCAGGGAGCCTTCTTTCCCTTCTCTGGGTGTGCAATACTGCCTACATCTTTTCGCTCCCTGCAAAGTGAAAAAGTAAAATCTTGAAGCAATAAATAAATAAATACATAAATAATAAATATATAAAAGAGAGGGCATGATTTCCTATTGGAATCTAGGTCATTTGTGCGGGGCAGCTCAGGGTTCCCCCATGGGGAGAGTTTGGGAACCAGGCCTTTGAGGACAGAAGACTGAGCACATGACTTGGGCTTCGCATTATGCTAAGGCTGAAGGTCATTGCTATAGGGTATGCTTTCCAGAACACCTGTGTACCTCATTGGATGTGACCTCTTGCCTCGGCCCAGGTCAAGATCCCAGGGAAGAGGAATCTAGTTTGACACGGGGCCCTCCCCACTGCAGGGAGCCTTATTCCCCCTTCCTTCAGACAAAAACACAGCCTACTTGTGATCTCAGTCTGTCCAACAAATAAATAAAATCATTATAAATAAATAAATAAATATATTCAGGCATGTTTTATATAGTGATCAAGTGCAATTCTGCAGTGTGGCTCAGGGTTCTTCCATCGGGAGATTTTGGGAACCAGGCCTCTGAGGTTGGAAGGCTGAGCAGCCGACCTCGGCTTCATGTCAGGTATAGGGTTAGGGTTAGTTTTAGGGTTAGGGTTAGGGTTAGGGTTATGTTTAGGTGAGGGTTAGAGTAAGGGTTAGGGTTATGACTTAGGAACAAGGCATGTCGGAACTGGCCACACAATACTGGCACACCAAGGGCTGAGTTGAGGGTGGGACTCAGCAGAATCCTCAGGCGATGGAATTTTGGACGGGACAGGCCAAGAGGGTGGAATGCCCTCAGGGGAGCATGCTGGTTTCTATATATCTGAAGGTCCTGGATAGCACAGAAGGAAAGGGTCAGTTTCTGCCTGAGAGGCTGAGTCCTTCCTACAGACTGACTTTCCCATCCACAGGAGGACCTGGGTTCAGTCCTCCGGTGTCCAGAGTCTGATCCCGTAACCTAGGCTTAGCCTTTGGCTCTGGGTGAATGGCTGACCTGATTTGTCAAGGCAGAATTAGGCTTTCCACGGGACTCAGTTGAGGACGTAGCCCTGGCGGACCATCCTATTCCCGGATTGTGGTGTGGGGGTCCTAGGAATGTGTTGGTAGAATGATCGGACAGGCAGATTTCTCCCTCCCCGAGGGTCTTCCACAGGGCTAAACTTCCCATTTTCCTAGTGGGCGGCACCCAGAGGCCTGCGATGTGAAGAAGGAATCCCCTACCTAGAGGGCTACCAGGGCAGGCAACCGGGGATAGAAGTCTGAAGAAGCACCCTCGGGTTAGGGTTAGGCCGATGCACATGAGAGGCCCTACTGGCCCTTGCTGAGGGATCATCAAACTCCTGGTTCCCACTTCAGGTGGGCGCTCCTTGGAGCTGTGTCCCAAGGGGTGCATGCAGATTTCACCTGTTCTACGGATTCAGCTCATTTCTAAAGGGCAAACGTTCCCATTGGGATCGATGGACATTGTGCGGTGCACCTCAGGGTTCCCGCATCTGCAGAGTTCATGGACCAGGCTACTGAGGACAGAAGCCTGAGCATGGGACAGGGGCTTTGCATCAGGATTTCCGTGAAGGTTATTTCACAAGTGAATGCTGTTGGTAACACCTGGGTGAGTCAGTGGGTTAGGCCACTGCCTTCAGCTCAGGACATGTTCCCAGAGTCCTGGGATGGAGCCCCTCATCGGGCTGTCTCCTCAGCAGGGAGCCTTCTTTCCCTTCTCTGGGTGTGCAATACTGCCTACATCTTTTCGCTCCCTGCAAAGAGAAAAAGTAAAATATTGAAGCAATAAATAAATAAATACATAAATAATAAATATATAAAAGAGAGGGCATGATTTCCTATTGGAATCTAGGTCATTTCTGCGGGGCAGCTCAGGGTTCCCCCATGGGGAGAGTTTGGGAACCAGGCCTTTGAGGACAGAAGACTGAGCACATGACTTGGGCTTCGCATTATGCTAAGGCTGAAGGTCATTGCTATAGGGTATGCTTTCCAGAACACCTGTGTACCTCATTGGATGTGACCTCTTGCCTCGGCCCAGGTCAAGATCCCAGGGAAGAGGAATCTAGTTTGACACGGGGCCCTCCCCACTGCAGGGAGCCTTATTCCCCCTTCCTTCAGACAAAAACACAGCCTACTTGTGATCTCGGTCTGTCCAACAAATAAATAAAATCATTATAAAAAAATAAATAAATATATTCAGGCATGTTTTATATAGTGATCAAGTGCAATTCTGCAGTGTGGCTCAGGGTTCTTCCATCGGGAGATTTTGGGAACCAGGCCTCTGAGGTTGGAAGGCGGAGCAGCCGACCACGGCTTCATGTCAGGTATAGGGTTAGGGTTAGGGTTAGGGTTAGGGTTAGGGTTAGGGTTATGTTTAGGTGAGGGTTAGAGTAAGGGTTAGGGTTATAACTTAGGAACAAGGCATGTCGGAACTGGCCACACAATACTGGCACACCAAGGGCTGAGTTGAGGGTGGGACTCAGCAGAATCCTCAGGCGATGGAATTTTGGACGGGACAGGCCAAGAGGGTGGAATGCCCTCAGGGGAGCATGCTGGTTTCTATATATCTGAAGGTACTGGATAGCACAGAAGGAAAGGGTCAGTTTCTGCCTGAGAGGCTGAGTCCTTCCTACAGACTGACTTTCCCATCCACAGGAGGACCTGGGTTCAGTCCTCCGGTGTCCAGAGTCTGATCCCGTAACCTAGGCTTAGCCTTTGGCTCTGGGTGAATGGCTGACCTGATTTGTCAGGGCAGAATTAGGCTTTCCACGGGACTCAGTTGAGGACGTAGCCCTGGCTGACCATCCTATTCCCGGATTGTGGTGTGGGGGTCCTAGGAATGTGTTGGTAGAATGATCGGACAGGCAGATTTCTCCCTCCCCGAGGGTCTTCCACAGGGCTAAACTTCCCATTTGCCTAGTGGGCGGCACCCAGAGGCCTGCGATGTGAAGAAGGAATCCCCTACCTAGAGGGCTACCAGGGCAGGCAACCGGGGATAGAAGTCTGAAGAAGCACCCTCGGGTTAGGGTTAGACCGATGCACATGAGAGGCCCTACCGGCCCTTGCTGAGGGATCATCAAACTCCTGGTTCCCGCTTCAGGTGGGCGCTCCTTGGAGCTGTGTCCCAAGGGGTGCATGCAGATTTCACCTGTTCTACGGATTCAGCTCATTTCTAAAGGGCAAACGTTCCCATTGGGATCGATGGACATTGTGCGGTGCACCTCAGGGTTCCCGCATCTGCAGAGTTCATGGACCAGGCTACTGAGGACAGAAGCCTGAGCATGGGACAGGGGCTTTGCATCAGGATTCCCGTGAAGGTTATTTCACAAGTGAATGCTGTTGGTAACACCTGGGTGAGTCAGTGGGTTAGGCCACTGCCTTCAGCTCAGGACATGATCCCAGAGTCCTGGGATGGAGCCCCACATCGGGCTGTCTCCTCAGCAGGGAGCCTTCTTTCCCTTCTCTGGGTGTGCAATACTGCCCACATCTTTTCGCTCCCTGCAAAGTGAAAAAGTAAAATCTTGAAGCAATAAATAAATAAATACATAAATAATAAATATATAAAAGAGAGGGCATGATTTCCTATTGGAATCTAGGTCATTTGTGCGGGGCAGCTCAGGGTTCCCCCATGGGGAGAGTTTGGGAACCAGGCCTTTGAGGACAGAAGACTGAGCACATGACTTGGGCTTCGCATTATGCTAAGGCTGAAGGTCATTGCTATAGGGTATGCTTTCCAGAACACCTGTGTACCTCACTGGATGTGACCTCTTGCCTCGGCCCAGGTCAAGATCCCAGGGAAGAGGAATCTAGTTTGACACGGGGCCCTCCCCACTGCAGGGAGCCTTATTCCCCCTTCCTTCAGACAAAAACACAGCCTACTTGTGATCTCAGTCTGTCCAACAAATAAATAAAATCATTATAAAAAAATAAATAAATATATTCAGGCATGTTTTATATAGTGATCAAGTGCAATTCTGCAGTGTGGCTCAGGGTTCTTCCATCGGGAGATTTTGGGAACCAGGCCTCTGAGGTTGGAAGGCGGAGCAGCCGACCACGGCTTCATGTCAGGTATAGGGTTAGGGTTAGTTTTAGGGTTAGGGTTAGGGTTAGGGTTATGTTTAGGTGAGGGTTAGAGTAAGGGTTAGGGTTATGACTTAGGAACAAGGCATGTCGGAACTGGCCACACAATACTGGCACACCAAGGGCTGAGTTGAGGGTGGGACTCAGCAGAATCCTCAGGCGATAGAATTTTGGACGGGACAGGCCAGAACAGTGGAATGCCCTCAGGGGAGCATGCTGGTTTCTATATATCTGAAGGTACTGAATAGCACAGAAGGAAAGGGTCAGTTTCTGCCTGAGAGGCTGAGTCCTTCCTACAGACTGACTTTCCCATCCACAGGAGGACCTGGGTTCAGTCCTCCGGTGTCCAGAGTCTGATCCCGTAACCTAGGCTTAGCCTTTGGCTCTGGGAGAATGGCTGACCTGCTTTGTCAGGGCAGATTTAGGCTTTCCACGGGACTCAGTTGAGGACGTAGCCCTGGCGGACCATCCTAATCCCGGATTGTGGTGTGGGGGTCCTAGGAAGGTGTTGGTAGAATGATCGGACAGGCAGATTTCTCTCGCCCCGAGGGTCTTCCACAGGGCTTAATTTCCCATTATCATAGAGGGCGGCACCCAGAAGCCTGCGATGTGAAGAAGGAATCCCCTACCTAGAGGGCTACCAGGGCAGGCAACCGGGGATAGAAGTCTGAAGAAGCACCCTCGGTTTAGGGTTAGGCCGATGCACATGGAGGCCCTACCGGCCGTTGCTGAGGGATCATCAAACTCCTGGTTCCGGCTTCAGGTGGGCGCTCCTTGGAGCTGTGTTCCAAGGGGTGCATGCAGATTTCACCTGTTCTACGGATTCAGCTCATTTCTAAAGGGCAAACGTCCCATTGGGATCTATGGACATTGTGCGGTGCACCTCAGGGTTCCCGCATCTGCAGAGTTCATGGACCAGGCTACTGAGGACAGAAGCTGAGCATGGGACAGGGGCTTTGCATCAGGATTACCGTGAAGGTTATTTCACAAGTGAATGCTGTTGGTAACACCTGGGTGAGTCAGTGGGTTAGGCCACTGCCTTCAGCTCAGGACATGAGATGAGTCCTGGGATGGAGCCCCACATCGGGCTGTCTCCTCAGCAGGGAGCCTTCCTTCCCTTCTCTGGGCGTGCAACAGTGCCTACATCTTTTCGCTCCCTGCAAAGTGAAAAAGTAAAATCTTGAAGCAATAAATAAACAAATAAATAAATAATAAATATATAAAAGAGAGGGCATGATTTCCTATTGGAATCTAGGTCATTTGTGCGGGGCAGCTCAGGGTTCCCCCATGGGGAGAGTTTGGGAACCAGGCCTTTGAGGACAGAACACTGAGCACATGACTTGGGCTTCGCATTATGCTAAGGCTGAAGGTCATTGCTATAGGGTATGCTTTCCAGAACACCTGTGTACCTCATTGGATGTGACCTCTTGCCTCGGCCCAGGTCAAGATCCCAGGGAAGAGGAATCTAGTTTGACACCGGGCCCTCCCCACTGCAGGGAGCCTTATTCCCCCTTCCTTCACACAAAAACACAGCCTACTTGTGATCTCAGACTGTCCAACAAATAAATGAAATCATTATTAAAAAAAATACATATTCAGGCATGTTTTATATAGTGATCAAGTGCAATTCTGCAGTGTGGCTCAGGGTTCTTCCATCGGGAGATTTTGGGAACCAGGCCTCTGAGCTTGGAAGGCTGAGCAGCCGGCAACGGCTTCATGTGAGGCATAGGGTTAGGTTTAGGGTTAGGGTTAGGGTTAGGGTTATGTTTAGGTGAGGGTTAGAGTAAGGGTTAGGGTTATGACTTAGGAACAAGGCATGTCGGAACTGGCCACACAATACTGGCACACCAAGGGCTGAGTTGAGGGTGGGACTCAGCAGAATCCTCAGGCGATAGAATTTTGGACGGGACAGGCCAGAACAGTGGAATGCCCTCAGGGGAGCATGCTGGTTTCTATATATCTGAAGGTACTGAATAGCACAGAAGGAAAGGGTCAGTTTCTGCCTGAGAGGCTGAGTCCTTCCTACAGACTGACTTTCCCATCCACAGGAGGACCTGGGTTCAGTCCTCCGGTGTCCAGAGTCTGATCCCGTAACCTAGGCTTAGCCTTTGGCTCTGGGAGAATGGCTGACCTGCTTTGTCAGGGCAGATTTAGGCTTTCCACGGGACTCAGTTGAGGACGTAGCCCTGGCGGACCATCCTAATCCCGGATTGTGGTGTGGGGGTCCTAGGAAGGTGTTGGTAGAATGATCGGACAGGCAGATTTCTCTCGCCCCGAGGGTCTTCCACAGGGCTTAATTTCCCATTATCATAGAGGGCGGCACCCAGAAGCCTGCGATGTGAAGAAGGAATCCCCTACCTAGAGGGCTACCAGGGCAGGCAACCGGGGATAGAAGTCTGAAGAAGCACCCTCGGTTTAGGGTTAGGCCGATGCACATGGAGGCCCTACCGGCCGTTGCTGAGGGATCATCAAACTCCTGGTTCCGGCTTCAGGTGGGCGCTCCTTGGAGCTGTGTTCCAAGGGGTGCATGCAGATTTCACCTGTTCTACGGATTCAGCTCATTTCTAAAGGGCAAACGTCCCATTGGGATCTATGGACATTGTGCGGTGCACCTCAGGGTTCCCGCATCTGCAGAGTTCATGGACCAGGCTACTGAGGACAGAAGCCTGAGCATGGGACAGGGGCTTTGCATCAGGATTACCGTGAAGGTTATTTCACAAGTGAATGCTGTTGGTAACACCTGGGTGAGTGAGTGGGTTAGGCCACTGCCTTCAGCTCAGGACATGATCCCAGAGTCCTGGGATGGAGCCCCACATCGGGCTGTCTCCTCAGCAGGGAGCCTTCTTTCCCTTCTCTGGGTGTGCAATACTGCCCACATCTTTTCGCTCCCTGCAAAGTGAAAAAGTAAAATCTTGAAGCAATAAATAAATAAATACATAAATAATAAATATATAAAAGAGAGGGCATGATTTCCTATTGGAATCTAGGTCATTTGTGCGGGGCAGCTCAGGGTTCCCCCATGGGGAGAGTTTGGGAACCAGGCCTTTGAGGACAGAAGACTGAGCACATGACTTGGGCTTCGCATTATGCTAAGGCTGAAGGTCATTGCTATAGGGTATGCTTTCCAGAACACCTGTGTACCTCATTGGATGTGACCTCTTGCCTCGGCCCAGGTCAAGATCCCAGGGAAGAGGAATCTAGTTTGACACGGGGCCCTCCCCGATGCAGGGAGCCTTATTCCCCCTTCCTTCAGACAAAAACACAGCCTACTTGTGATCTCAGTCTGTCCAACAAATAAATAAAATCATTATAAAAAAATAAATAAATATATTCAGGCATGTTTTATATAGTGATCAAGTGCAATTCTGCAGTGTGGCTCAGGGTTCTTCCATCGGGAGATTTTGGGAACCAGGCCTCTGAGGTTGGAAGGCGGAGCAGCCGACCACGGCTTCATGTCAGGTATAGGGTTAGGGTTAGTTTTAGGGTTAGGGTTAGGGTTAGGGTTATGTTTAGGTGAGGGTTAGAGTAAGGGTTAGGGTTATGACTTAGGAACAAGGCATGTCGGAACTGGCCACACAATACTGGCACACCAAGGGCTGAGTTGAGGGTGGGACTCAGCAGAATCCTCAGGCGATAGAATTTTGGACGGGACAGGCCAGAACAGTGGAATGCCCTCAGGGGAGCATGCTGGTTTCTATATATCTGAAGGTACTGAATAGCACAGAAGGAAAGGGTCAGTTTCTGCCTGAGAGGCTGAGTCCTTCCTACAGACTGACTTTCCCATCCACAGGAGGACCTGGGTTCAGTCCTCCGGTGTCCAGAGTCTGATCCCGTAACCTAGGCTTAGCCTTTGGCTCTGGGAGAATGGCTGACCTGCTTTGTCAGGGCAGATTTAGGCTTTCCACGGGACTCAGTTGAGGACGTAGCCCTGGCGGACCATCCTAATCCCGGATTGTGGTGTGGGGGTCCTAGGAAGGTGTTGGTAGAATGATCGGACAGGCAGATTTCTCTCGCCCCGAGGGTCTTCCACAGGGCTTAATTTCCCATTATCATAGAGGGCGGCACCCAGAAGCCTGCGATGTGAAGAAGGAATCCCCTACCTAGAGGGCTACCAGGGCAGGCAACCGGGGATAGAAGTCTGAAGAAGCACCCTCGGTTTAGGGTTAGGCCGATGCACATGGAGGCCCTACCGGCCGTTGCTGAGGGATCATCAAACTCCTGGTTCCGGCTTCAGGTGGGCGCTCCTTGGAGCTGTGTTCCAAGGGGTGCATGCAGATTTCACCTGTTCTACGGATTCAGCTCATTTCTAAAGGGCAAACGTCCCATTGGGATCTATGGACATTGTGCGGTGCACCTCAGGGTTCCCGCATCTGCAGAGTTCATGGACCAGGCTACTGAGGACAGAAGCTGAGCATGGGACAGGGGCTTTGCATCAGGATTACCGTGAAGGTTATTTCACAAGTGAATGCTGTTGGTAACACCTGGGTGAGTCAGTGGGTTAGGCCACTGCCTTCAGCTCAGGACATGAGATGAGTCCTGGGATGGAGCCCCACATCGGGCTGTCTCCTCAGCAGGGAGCCTTCCTTCCCTTCTCTGGGCGTGCAACAGTGCCTACATCTTTTCGCTCCCTGCAAAGTGAAAAAGTAAAATCTTGAAGCAATAAATAAACAAATAAATAAATAATAAATATATAAAAGAGAGGGCATGATTTCCTATTGGAATCTAGGTCATTTGTGCGGGGCAGCTCAGGGTTCCCCCATGGGGAGAGTTTGGGAACCAGGCCTTTGAGGACAGAACACTGAGCACATGACTTGGGCTTCGCATTATGCTAAGGCTGAAGGTCATTGCTATAGGGTATGCTTTCCAGAACACCTGTGTACCTCATTGGATGTGACCTCTTGCCTCGGCCCAGGTCAAGATCCCAGGGAAGAGGAATCTAGTTTGACACCGGGCCCTCCCCACTGCAGGGAGCCTTATTCCCCCTTCCTTCACACAAAAACACAGCCTACTTGTGATCTCAGACTGTCCAACAAATAAATGAAATCATTATTAAAAAAAATACATATTCAGGCATGTTTTATATAGTGATCAAGTGCAATTCTGCAGTGTGGCTCAGGGTTCTTCCATCGGGAGATTTTGGGAACCAGGCCTCTGAGCTTGGAAGGCTGAGCAGCCGGCAACGGCTTCATGTGAGGCATAGGGTTAGGTTTAGGGTTAGGGTTAGGGTTAGGGTTATGTTTAGGTGAGGGTTAGAGTAAGGGTTAGGGTTATGACTTAGGAACAAGGCATGTCGGAACTGGCCACACAATACTGGCACACCAAGGGCTGAGTTGAGGGTGGGACTCAGCAGAATCCTCAGGCGATAGAATTTTGGACGGGACAGGCCAGAACAGTGGAATGCCCTCAGGGGAGCATGCTGGTTTCTATATATCTGAAGGTACTGAATAGCACAGAAGGAAAGGGTCAGTTTCTGCCTGAGAGGCTGAGTCCTTCCTACAGACTGACTTTCCCATCCACAGGAGGACCTGGGTTCAGTCCTCCGGTGTCCAGAGTCTGATCCCGTAACCTAGGCTTAGCCTTTGGCTCTGGGAGAATGGCTGACCTGCTTTGTCAGGGCAGATTTAGGCTTTCCACGGGACTCAGTTGAGGACGTAGCCCTGGCGGACCATCCTAATCCCGGATTGTGGTGTGGGGGTCCTAGGAAGGTGTTGGTAGAATGATCGGACAGGCAGATTTCTCTCGCCCCGAGGGTCTTCCACAGGGCTTAATTTCCCATTATCATAGAGGGCGGCACCCAGAAGCCTGCGATGTGAAGAAGGAATCCCCTACCTAGAGGGCTACCAGGGCAGGCAACCGGGGATAGAAGTCTGAAGAAGCACCCTCGGTTTAGGGTTAGGCCGATGCACATGGAGGCCCTACCGGCCGTTGCTGAGGGATCATCAAACTCCTGGTTCCGGCTTCAGGTGGGCGCTCCTTGGAGCTGTGTTCCAAGGGGTGCATGCAGATTTCACCTGTTCTACGGATTCAGCTCATTTCTAAAGGGCAAACGTCCCATTGGGATCTATGGACATTGTGCGGTGCACCTCAGGGTTCCCGCATCTGCAGAGTTCATGGACCAGGCTACTGAGGACAGAAGCCTGAGCATGGGACAGGGGCTTTGCATCAGGATTACCGTGAAGGTTATTTCACAAGTGAATGCTGTTGGTAACACCTGGGTGAGTGAGTGGGTTAGGCCACTGCCTTCAGCTCAGGACATGATCCCAGAGTCCTGGGATGGAGCCCCACATCGGGCTGTCTCCTCAGCAGGGAGCCTTCTTTCCCTTCTCTGGGCGTGCAACACTGCCTACATCTTTTCGCTCCCTGCAATGTGAAACAGTAAAATCTTGAAGAAATAAATAAATAAATACATAAATAATAAATATATAAAAGAGAGGGCATGATTTCCTATTGGAATCTAGGTCATTTGTGCGGGGCAGCTCAGGGTTCCCCCATGGGGAGAGTTTGGGAACCAGGCCTTTGAGGACAGAAGACTGAGCACATGACTTGGGCTTCGCATTATGCTAAGGCTGAAGGTCATTGATATAGGGTATGCTTTCCAGAACACCTGTGTACCTCATTGGATGTGACCTCTTGCCTCGGCCCAGGTCCAGATCCCAGGGAAGAGGAATCTAGTTTGACACCGGGCCCTCCCCACTGCAGGGAGCCTTATTCCCCCTTCCTTCAGACAAAAACACAGCCTACTTGTGATCTCAGTCTGTCCAACAAATAAATAAAATCATTATAAAAAAATAAATAAATATATTCAGGCATGTTTTATATAGTGATCAAGTGCAATTCTGCAGTGTGGCTCAGGGTTCTTCCATCGGGAGATTTTGGGAACCAGGCCTCTGAGGTTGGAAGGCTGTGCAGCCGACCACGGCTTCATGTGAGGTATAGGGTTAGGGTTAGGGTTAGGGTCAGGGTTATGTTTAGGTGAGGGTTAGAGTAAGGGTTAGGGTTATGTCTTAGGAACAAGGCATGTCGGAACTGGCCACACAATACTGGCACACCAAGGGCTGAGTTGAGGGTGGGACTCAGCAGAATACTCAGGCGATGGAATTTTGGACGGGACAGGCCAAGAGGGTGGAATGCCCTCAGGGGAGCATGCTGGTTTCTATATATCTGAAGGTACTGGATAGCACAGAAGGAAAGGGTCAGTTTCTGCCTGAGAGGCTGAGTCCTTCCTACAGACTGACTTTCCCATCCACAGGAGGACCTGGGTTCAGTCCTCCGGTGTCCAGAGTCTGATCACGTAACCTAGGCTTAGCCATTGGCTCTGGGAGAATGGCTGACCTGATTTGTCAGGGCAGAATTAGGCTTTCCACGGGACTCAGTTGAGGACGTAGCCCTGGCGGACCATCCTAATCCCGGATTGTGGTGTGGGGGTCCTAGGAAGGTGTTGGTAGAATGATCGGACAGGCAGATTTCTCTCGCCCCGAGGGTCTTCCACAGGGCTTAATTTGCCATTATCATAGTGGGCGGCACCCAGAAGCCTGCGATGTGAAGAAGGAATCCCCTACCTAGAGGGCTACCAGGGCAGGCAACCGGGGATAGAAGTCTGAAGAAGCACCCTCGGGTTAGGGTTAGGCCGATGCACATGGGAGGCCCTACCGGCCCTTGCTGAGGGATCATCAAACTCCTGGTTCCCGCTTCAGGTGGGCGCTCCTTGGAGCTGTGTCCCAAGTGGTGCATGCAGATTTCACCTGTTCTACGGATTCAGCTCATTTCTAAAGGGCAAACGTTCCCATTGGGATATATGGACATTGTGCGGTGCACCTCAGGGTTCCCGCATCTGCAGAGTTCATGGACCAGGCTACTGAGGACAGAAGCCTGAGCATGGGACAGGGGCTTTGCATCAGGATTCCCGTGAAGGTTATTTCACAAGTGAATGCTGTTGGTAACACCTGGGTGAGTCAGTGGGTTAGGCCATTGCCTTCAGCTCAGGACATGATCCCAGAGTCCTGGGATGGAGCCCCACATCGGGCTGTCTCCTCAGCAGGGAGCCTTCTTTCCCTTCTCTGGGCGTGCAACACTGCCTACATCTTTTCGCTCCCTGCAAAGTGAAAAAGTAAAATCTTGAAGCAATAAATAAATAAATAAATAAATAATAAATATATAAAAGAGAGGGCATGATTTCCTATTGGAATCTAGGTCATTTGTGCGGGGCAGCTCAGGGTTCCCCCATGGGGAGAGTTTGGGAACCAGGCCTTTGAGGACAGAAGACTGAGCACATGACTTGGGCTTCGCATTATGCTAAGGCTGCAGGTCATTGCTATAGGGTATGCTTTCCAGAACACCTGTGTACCTCATTGGATGTGACCTCTTGCCTCGGCCCAGGTCAAGATCCCAGGGAAGAGGAATCTAGTTTGACACGGGGCCCTCCCCACTGCAGGGAGCCTTATTCTCCCTTCCTTCAGACAAAAACACAGCCTACTTGTGATCTCAGTCTGTCCAACAAATAAATAAAATCATTATAAATAAATAAATAAATAAATATATTCAGGCATGTTTTATATAGTGATCAAGTGCAATTCTGCAGTGTGGCTCAGGGTTCTTCCATCGGGAGATTTTGGGAACAAGGCCTCTGAGGTTGGAAGGCTGAGCAGCCGACCACGGCTTCATGTGAGGTATAGGGTTAGGGTTAGGGTTAGGGTTAGGGTTAGGGTTATGTTTAGGTGAGGGTTAGAGTAAGGGTTTGGGTTATGGCTTAGGAACAAGGCATGTCGGAACTGGCCACACAATACTGGCACACCAAGGGCTGAGTTGAGGGTGGGACTCAGCAGAATCCTCAGGCGATGGAATTTTGGACAGGACAGGCCAAGAGGGTGGAATGCCCTCAGGGGAGCATGCTGGTTTCTATATATCTGAAGGTACTGGATAACACAGAAGGAAAGGGTCAGTTTCTGCCTGAGAGGCTGAGTCCTTCCTACAGACTGACTTTCCCATCCACAGGAGGACCTGGGTTCAGTCCTCCGGTGTCCAGAGTCTGATAACATAACCTAGGCTTAGCCTTTGGCTCTGGGAGAATGGCTGACCTGATTTGTCAGGGCAGAATTAGGCTTTCCACGGGACTCAGTTGAGGACGTAGCCCTGGCGGACCATCCTATTCCCGGATTGTGGTGTGGGGGTCCTAGGAAGGTGTTGGTAGAATGATCGGACAGGCAGATTTCTCCCGCCCCGAGGGTCTTCCACAGGGCTTAATTTCCCATTATCATAGTGGGCGGCACCCAGAGGCCTGCGATGTGAAGAAGGAATCCCCTACCTAGAGGGCTACCAGGGCAGGCAACCGGGGATAGAAGTCTGAAGAAGCACCCTCGGGTTAGGGTTAGGCCGATGCACATGGGAGGCCCTACCGGCCCTTGCTGAGGGATCATCAAACTCCTGGTTCCCCCTTCAGGTGGGCACTGCTTGGAGCTGTGTCCCAAGGGGTGCATGCAGATTTCACCTGTTCTACGGATTCAGCTCATTTCTAAAAGGCAAACGTTCCCATTGGGATCTATGGACATTGTGCGGTGCACCTCAGGGTTCCCGCATCTGCAGAGTTCATGGACCAGGCTACTGAGGACAGAAGCCTGAGCATGGGACAGGGGCTTTGCATCAGGATTACCGTGAAGGTTATTTCACAAGTGAATGCTGTTGGTAACACCTGGGTGAGTCAGTGGGTTAGGCCACTGCCTTCAGCTCAGGACATGATCCCAGAGTCCTGGGATGGAGCCCCACATCGGGCTGTCTCCTCAGCAGGGAGCCTTCTTTCCCTTCTCTGGGCGTGCAACACTGCCTACATCTTTTCGCTCCCTGCAAAGTGAAAAAGTAAAATCGTGAAGCAATAAATAAATAAATACATAAATAATAAATATATAAAAGAGAGGGCATGATTTCCTATTGGAATCTAGGTCATTTGTGCGGGGCAGCTCAGGGTTCCCCCATGGGGAGAGTTTGGGAACCAGGCCTTTGAGGACAGAAGTCTGAGCACATGACTTGGGCTTCGCATTATGCTAAGGCTGAAGGTCATTGCTATAGGGTATGCTTTCCAGAACACCTGTGTACCTCATTGGATGTGACCTCTTGCCTCGGCCCAGGTCAAGATCCCAGGGAAGAGGAATCTAGTTTGACACCGGGCCCTCCCCACTGCAGGGAGCCTTATTCCCCCTTCCTTCAGACAAAAACACAGCCTACTTGTAATCTCAGTCTGTCCAACAAATAAATAAAATCATTATAAAAAAATAAATAAATATATTCAGGCATGTTTTATATAGTGATCAAGTGCAATTCTGCAGTGTGGCTCAGGGTTCTTCCATCGGGAGATTTTGGGAACCAGGCATCTGAGGTTGGAAGGCTGAGCAGCCGACCACGGCTTCATGTGAGGTATAGGGTTAGGGTTAGGGTTAGGGTTAGGGTTAGGGTAGGGTTATGTTTAGGTGAGGGTTAGAGTAAGGGTTAGGGTTATGTCTTAGGAACAAGGCATGTCGGAACTGGCCACACAATACTGGCACACCAAGGGCTGAGTTGAAGGTGGGACTCAGCAGAATCCTCAGGCGATGGAATTTTGGACAGGACAGGCCAAGAGGGTGGAATGCCCTCAGGGGAGCATGCTGGTTTCTATATATCTGAAGGTACTGGATAGCACAGAAGGAAAGGGTGAGTTTCTGCCTGAGAGGCTGAGTCCTTCCTACAGACTGACTTTCCCATCCACAGGTGGACCTGGGTTCAGTCCTCCGGTGTCCAGAGTCTGATCACGTAACCTAGGCTTAGCCTTTGGCTCTGGGAGAATGGCTGACCTGATTTGTCAGGGCAGAATTAGGCTTTCCACGGGACTCAGTTGAGGACGTAGCCCTGGCGGACCATCCTATTCCCGGATTGTGGTGTGGGGGTCCTAGGAACGTGTTGGTAGAATGATCGGACAGGGAGATTTCTCCCTCCTCGAGGGTCTTCCACAGGGCTAAACTTCCCATTTGCCTAGTGGGCGGCAGCCAGAAGCCTGCGATGTGAAGAAGGAATCCCCTACCTAGAGGGCTACCAGGGCAGGCAACCGGGGATAGAAGTCTGAAGAAGCACCCTCGGGTTAGGGTTAGGCCGATGCACATGGGAGGCCCTACCGGCCCTTGCTGAGGGATCATCAAACTCCTGGTTCCCACTTCAGGTGGGCGCTCCTTGGAGCTGTGTCCCAAGGGTTGCATGCAGATTTCACCTGTTCTACGGATTCAGCTCATTTCTAAAGGGCAAACGTTCCCATAGGGATCTATGGACATTGTGCGGTGCACCTCAGGGTTCCCGCATCTGCAGAGTTCATGGACCAGGCTACTGAGGACAGAAGCCTAAGCATGGGACAGGGGCTGTGCATTAGGATTACCGTGAAGGTTATTTCACAAGTGAATGCTGTTGGTAACACCTGGGTGAGTCAGTGGGTTAGGCCACTGCCTTCAGCTCAGGACATGATCCCAGAGTCCTGGGATGGAGCCCTACATCGGGCTGTCTCCTCAGCAGGGAGCCTTCTTTCCCTTCTCTGGGCGTGCAACACTGCCTACATCTTTTCGCTCCCTGCAAAGTGAAAAAGTAAAATCGTGAAGCAATAAATAAATAAATACATAAATAATAAATATATAAAAGAGAGGGCATGATTTCCTATTGGAATCTAGGTCATTTGTGCGGGGTAGCTCAGGGTTCCCCCATGGGGAGAGTTTGGGAACCAGGCCTTTGAGGACAGAAGACTGAGCACATGACTTGGGCTTCGCATTATGCTAAGGCTGAAGGTCATTGCTATAGGGTATGCTTTCCAGAACACCTGTGTACCTCATTGGATGTGACCTCTTGCCTCGGCCCAGGTCAAGATCCCAGGGAAGAGGAATCTAGTTTGACACCGGGCCCTCCCCACTGCAGGGAGCCTTATTCCCCCTTCCTTCAGACAAAAACACAGCCTACTTGTGATCTCAGTCTGTCCAACAAATAAATAAAATCATTATAAAAAAATAAATAAATATATTCAGGCATGTTTTATATAGTGATCAAGTGCAATTCTGCAGTGTGGCTCAGGGTTCTTCCATCGGGAGATTTTGGGAACCAGGCCTCTGAGGTTGGAAGGCTGAGCAGCCGACGACGGCTTCATGTGAGGTATAGGGTTAGGGTTAGGGTTAGGGTTAGGGTTACGGTTAGGGTTAGGGTTATGTTTAGGTGAGGGTTAGAGTAATGGTTAGGGTTATGTCTTAGGAACAAGGCATGTCGGAACTGGCCAAACAATACTGGCACACCAAGGGCTGAGTTGAGGGTGGGACTCAGCAGAATCTTCAGGCGATGGAATTTTGGACGGGACAGGCCAAGAGGGTGCAATGCCCTCAGGGGAGCATGCTGGTTTCTATATATCTGATGGTACTGGATAGCACAGAAGGAAAGGGTCAGTTTCTGCCTGAGAGGCTGAGTCCTTCCTACAGACTGACTTTCCCATCCACAGGAGGACCTGGGTTCAGTCCTCCAGTGTCCAGAGTCTGAACACGTAACCTAGGCTTAGGGTTTGGCTCTGGGAGAATGGCTGACCTGATTTGTCAGGGCAGAATTAGGCTTTCCACGGGAAAGTTGAGGACGTAGCCCTGGCGGACCATCCTATTCCCGGATTGTGCTGTGTGGGTCCTAGGAAGGTGTTGGTAGAATGATCGGACAGGCAGATTTCTCCCTCCCCGAGGGTCTTCCACAGGGCTAAACTTCCCATTTGCCTAGTGGGCGGCACCCAGGGGCCTGCGATGTGAAGAAGGAATCCCCTACCTAGAGGGCTACCAGGGCAGGCAACCGGGGATAGAAGTCTGAAGAAGCACCCTCGGGTTAGGGTTAGGCCGATGCACATGGGAGGCCCTACCGGCCCTTGCTGAGGGATCATCAAACTCCTGGTTCCCGCTTCAGGTGGGCGCTCCTTGGAGCTGTGTCCCAAGGGGTGAATGCAGATTTCACCTGTTCTACGGATTCAGCTCATTTCTAAAGGGCAAACGTTCCCATTGGCATCTATGGACATTGTGCGGTGCACCTCAGGGTTCCCGCATCTGCAGTGTTCATCGACCAAGCTACTGAGGACAGAAGCCTGAGCATGGGACAGGGGCTTTGCATCAGGATTACCGTGAAGGTTATTTCACAAGTGAATGCTGTTGGTAACACCTGGGTGAGTCAGTGGGTTAGGTCACTGCCTTCAGCTCAGGACATGATCCCAGAGTCCTGGGATGGAGCCCCACATCGGGCTGTCTCCTCAGCAGGGAGCCTTCTTTCCCTTCTCTGGGCGTACAACACTGCCTACATCTTTTCGCTCCCTGAAAAGTGAAAAAGTAAAATCGTGAAGCAATAAATAAATAAATACATAAATAATAAATATATAAAAGAGAGGGCATGATTTCCTATTGGAATCTAGGTCATTTGTGTGGGGCAGCTCAGGGTTCCCCCATGGGGAGAGTTTGGGAACCAGGCCTTTGAGGACAGAAGACTGAGCACATGACTTGGGCTTCGCATTATGCTAAGGCTGAAGGTCATTGCTATAGGGTATGCTTTCCAGAACACCTGTGTACCTCATTGGATGTGACCTCTTGCCTCGGCCCAGGTCAAGATCCCAGGGAAGAGGAATCTAGTTTGACACCGGGCCCTCCCCACTGCAGGGAGCCTTATTCCCCTTTCCTTCAGACAAAAACACAGCCTACTTGTGATCTCAGTCTGTCCAACAAATAAATAAAATCATTATAAAAAATAAATAAATATATTCAGGCATGTTTTATATAGTGATCAAGTGCAATTCTGCAGTGTGGCTCAGGGTTCTTCCATCGGGAGATTTTGGGAACCAGGCCTCTGAGGTTGGAAGGCTGAGCAGCGGACCACGGCTTCATGTGAGGTATAGGGTTAGGGTTAGGGTTAGGGTTAGGGTTATGTTTAGGTGAGGGTTAGAGTAAGGGTTAGGGTTATGTCTTAGGAACAAGGCATGTCGGAACTGGCCACACAATACTGGCACACCAAGGGCTGAGTTGAGGGTGGGACTCAGCAGAATCCTCAGGCGATGGAATTTTGGACAGGACAGGCCAAGAGGGTGGAATGC
>NW_028134511.1:0-76000 GCF_964662115.1 Mustela nivalis | reverse complement strand
ATGACGCCCCCAACCCCTTCAGGAAGGGGCCGTCATGGACACAAACTCCAGCTTGAGGCAACATCTGATACTCGCCCTGACCTCACCTGCAGGAGATCTCGATTCAGCCTCTGCAGAGTGGGCCTGCCATGCTCTTGGCCCCAAAACTCGTGCTAGCTTGTGTTTTCAGACTTCCTTCCTCACAATCCTGGCCACACCCCTCCAGTTTGGCAATTCTGGAGACACAATGCAGCACTCTGCCTGCCCTCCAGAAGAAAAATGTTGCCCTATAGGGCTAACCGGAAATGCCAAATGAGTAACAACCTGCATGCCACGCGACCATACCCCAATTATACAGTCTAGCCTGTGCACTAAAGCCCTGTCTGACACAGCCTGAGGGCAGACCTCCAGTCCAACACCCAGAAAGCTGGCCGTACACAGAGCATATCACACCCACAATGGCTTTAGGCCATCATCTCTACCCAACCTCAGTTTTCACCTTCAGAACCTAGGTCTTATCTCCACTCACTGCTCAGGAGTGAACGTGATGCAAGAATCAGAACTTCTCCTTCGCCTTGGCAAGTAACCTAGTGGTTCGCATGTTGTCCATTGTTCATAGTAGGAGAAAGCAGCATGGACTATGAGGCCCCACCTATCCCTGAGGGCCACAATTTGCACAAACACACATTGTGACCCTCAGCATGAGCCCTATCCTCATGTAAAGCCTCTCAGTGACTGGAACAACAGCCCACATATGGGGCTTGCCAAGCCCCTAGTCCCCCAATCTCAACCAGAGTTCGAGATGTCTAGTCACCCCTACTCAGGGCTCTACTCTGGAATCCCTATTTGGTGGAACACCTGAGGTAAAAAAAAAAAATACAGAAAGGACTCTTCCCATCCACAGAATGATCCCAACCCCTTGGGATCAGGCCATATCACCAGAGAAAGAATTGTCCATGGCCCTTGAGGACACCGTGACATTCCACGGCCACCGTTGACACAAAATCCAGAGACAAAAGCTTGAGCAAGCGCCACATACTCGCCCTTTGTTCATAGCACGGAAAATTCTTACTGTCTGTAGATCGAGCCTTCATACATACATCCCCAAACCTAAGCTGAGTTTGTGTTTTCAGACTTCTGTCCCCACAGTCCTGGCCCACACACCGTCCAAGCTGGGGACCCTGGAGACACACCTCAGGACTGTGGCTTCCCTCTCCAGGGGAATTCTGCCATTTCCATTGGCCACAACTCTATAGATTAGGAGAATCCTCCAAACTCCCCGAGGCCATCCCAATAGTGTTGGCTGCCCAGGACAAACACGGATGATCTTTCACAAGTTAGGAAACTACCT
Source organism: Mustela nivalis (assembly GCF_964662115.1). Classification (NCBI taxonomy): domain Eukaryota; kingdom Metazoa; phylum Chordata; class Mammalia; order Carnivora; family Mustelidae; genus Mustela; species Mustela nivalis. The sequence continues at coordinate 74,670 of NW_028134511.1, read as the reverse complement.
CCACTCAGACCCAGAGACAGATATCCCCATAGAATAAGATTGAACTGGACAGGCACTTAGGCTCAAATCAGATCCATTGCTTTTGTTTCCAGGCATCTCTCCTCAGAGGCCTGGTTTCCAATACCAGAATACGGGGGATTACTGAGGCACTCATCAGAAAAATCTCGTCTCCACATAGGAAATGTACTCTTTGGAGCTCTATAAAAACCTCTGTTTAGGAGAATCTTTCAGGGCCCCGGATCAAGCGCCCCATTCCAAGGTCTCCATGGACTTAAACCCACATTATGATCTATTGTCGGGAGAGTCCATGTCAACTCAACCCCCTTGGTTTCTCCCCCAGGGCCTGCAGATCAAACCTGCCTTGTTGCTAGGAGACAACTAGAATGGGAGGCGGGCTGCCCAGGCATCCATCCTTAGAACCCTACTCTGGAGTCGTTCCACATGGGACATCCTAGAGCCATCCAACAGGTCTCAAGTGTCCCACAGAAGGAATCTTTGCAGTCTGGAGCATCTCACAACTCCCATTGTGGGAAAATCTACATGGCCTCTTGAGACGCTCCACTTTATAAAGGGGCCATCATGGACAGAAACTCCAACCTGAGCAAACGTCTGATATTCGCCCTGACTTCAGGTGCATGAGATCTTGATTCAGCTCTGCAGAGTGTGCCTTCTGTGCACTCACCCCCAAAACTAAGCCTAGCTTGTGTTCTCAGACTACCGTCCTTACACCCCTGCCCCAAAAGCCCTACAGATTGGCAATACTGGGGCCATAATGCAGCACACTGCCTGCCCTCCAGAAGAAAAACGTTGCCTTATGGAGCTACCTAGAAACCCGAATAAGGATCAACTGAACGCCACTCGACTGCACCCCAAATATGCAGTCTACCCTGTCTAATGCCTTGTCTGACACAGCATGAGCCCACACCTCCAGACCTACGCTCAACAGCTGGCCGCACACTGAGCTCATTGGACCCATCAGGTCCTTAGGTCTTCATCCCTTCCCAACCTCAGTTTTCGGGTTTCAGAACCTAGACCTAAACTCCAAACACTGTCCAGGGGTGAACGTGATGCAGAAATCACAACTCTTCCTTCGCCATGGCTGGAAACCTTGTGGTTGGCATATTCTCCAACGTTCAGTGTAGAAGAATCTAGCGTGGCCCATGAGGCACTTCCCATGCTTGAGGGCCTTGTTGGGCACAAATAGGCATTGTGACCCTCAGCATGAGCCCTGTCCTCAAGGAAGGCCTCTCAGTGTCTGAATCAAGAGCCCGCCTATTGGACTTGCCATGCCCCTAGGCCCCCAAACTTAAACAGAGGTGGGGATATCCAGTTGTCCCTCCCAAGGACTCTGCTCTGGAATCCCTCTTTTATTGGGACACTTGAGGTACATAAAATAAAATATAAAATAAAATAAAATAAAAAAACAGAAAAGACTCCCCCCATCCCACAGAATGTACCCAAACTCTTGGGATCGGGTCAAATCCTCAGAGAAGGAAAGCCATCCACAACCCATGAGGCCACGCCAGCATTCCACCCACATTGTTGACACAAATCCAGAGACAAAACCTGAGCAAGCACCTCAAACTCACCCTTTTTCATATCCCTAAGTGTTATCACAGTCTGTAGATTGGGCGTGCCATACCTATGTCCCCAATCCTAAGCAGAGTTTGTGTTTTCAGACTTTTGTCCCCACAGGCCTGGCCCACACAGCCTCAAGGCTGGGCCCCTAGAGCCAAACTCAGAACTGTGCCTGCCCTCTCCAGGGGATTTCTGCCCATTCCATTGGCCACAACCCTATAGATTAGGAGAAACTCCAAAGTCCCGAAGCCATCCCAATATTATAGGCTGCCCAGGACAAACAGGGGCGATCTGACACAAGCTGAGCAACTACATCCCCTCAGATCCTTAGACACGTATCCTCAGGAAAGAGATTGAACCGGACAGGCACCTATGCCCTAATCATCTCGATTGCTTTTGTTTCCAGTCATCTCTCCTCAGAGTCCTGGTTTCCAATACCAGCATATGGGAGATTCCTTAGGCACTCATCAAAACAATTCTCTTCTATACATAGGAAACGTACTCTTTAGAGCCCATCAAAACCTCCGGTTATGAACATCCCTCAAGGCCCCGGATCAAGCACCCCATTCCAAGGTCTACATGGACACAAATGCACATTATGACCCATCCTCAACTCACCCATTTCAACACACCCGCCTCGGTTGCTCCCCTAGATCCAGCAGATTGAACTTGCCTTGGCGCTATGAGACACCTGGAATGGGAGGCAGGCTGCCCAGGCATCCATCCTTAGAACCCTGCTCTGAATAACTTCCTTATGGGATGTCCTGGAGCCATCCAACAGGTCTCGACTGTCCCACAGAAGGAATCATTGCGGTTTGGAGCATCTCACAATTCCCATCGTGGGAAAACCTCCATGTCCTCGTGACACCGTCCCCTTCATAAAGGGGCCGTCATGGACAGAAACTCCGACGTAAGCCAACGTCTGATCCTAGCTCTGTCTTCAGGCATACGGGATCTCGAATCATCTCTGCAGAGGGTGCCTGCCGTCCCCTCACCCCGAAATCTAAGTCTGGCTCTTGTTCTCAGAATTTTTTCCTCACACTCCTGGCCCACAAGCCTTCCAGTTTGGGAATTCTGGAGCCACTATGTGGCACTGTGTCTTCCCTCCAGAAGAAAAACGTTGCCCTCTGGGGCTACCCAGTAACCACAAATGAGTACCATCCTGCACGAAACTCGACTGCACCCCAATGATACAGTCTAGCCAGGGCACTAATTCCCTGTCTGCCACAGCCTGAGCCTGCTCCTCCCTACCCACACTCAACAGCTGGCCGAACACTGAGCACATCAGCCACACCATGGCCTTAGGTCTTCATCTCTTCCCAACCTCAGATTTCAGGCTTCAGAACCTAGACCTTAAATCCAATCACAGTCCAGGAGTGAAAGTGTTGCAGAAATTAGAACTCCATCTTCCCCATGGCCAGAAAACTTGTGGTTGCCATATTGTGCAACGTTCAGTGTAGGAGAAACCAGCATGGTACATTAGGCCACGTCCTGACATGAGGGGCTCCTTGGGCACAAAAACACATTGTGAAACTCAGTGTGAGACCTATCCTCAAGGAAGGTCTCTCAGTGTCTGGACCAAGAGCCCACATATGGGGATTGCCATGTTCTTAAGTCCCAATGTTAACCAGAGGTCTGGTTGTCCAGTTGCCCCAACCCACGACTCTGCTCTGGAATCCCTATTTTGGTGGGCCACCTGAGGTAAAAAAAAAATAAATAAATAAACAAAAAAACCAGAAAGGCCTCCTCCCTTACCACAGAATGACCTCAAACTCTTGGGATCAGGTCAAATCCCCAGAAAAGGAGCCTCATCGATGGCGCATGAGGACACCTCGACATTCCATGGCAATCGGTGACACATTTCCAGAAAAAAAAAAAAAAAAGCATGAGCAAGCACCTCACATTCGCCCTTTGTTCATATCCCGAAGAGTTCTCCTCACGGTCTATAGATCGGGCCGGCCATACCTACATCCCCCAACCTAAGTGGAGTTTGTGTTTTCAGACTTTTGTCCAAATAGCCCTGGACCACACACGCTCCACACTTGGGTCCCTGGAGCCACACCTCAGGACTGTGCTTCCCTTTCAAGGGAATTCTTCCCATTCCATTGGCCACAACCTTGCAAATGAGGAAAAACCTCCAAAGTCACCGAGGCCATCCCAATAGTGTAGGCCGCCCAGGACAAACAGGGGTGATCTCAAACCAGCTGAGCAACTACCTCTACTCAGACAACAGATGTCCCCAGAAAAGAATATTGAACCGGACAGGCCCCTAGGCCCTAATCAGATCCATTGCTTTGGTTTCCAGGCATCTCTCCTCAGAGGCCTCGTTTCCAATACCAGCATATGGTGGTTTCCTGAGGCACCATTAAGAACAAATCTCGTCTCCCCATGGAAAACTTGCTCATTGGAGCTTTGTCATAACCTCTGGTTAGGAGAATCCTTCAGGGCCCTGGTGCCACTGCCCCATACCAAGGTCTCCATGGACTCAAACCAACATTAAGACCATTCTCAGGAAAGTCCATTTCAACTCAGCCCCCTCTGTTGCTACCCCAAGCCAGCAGATCAAACGTTTCTTGTTGCTAGGAGACAATTGGAATGTGAGGCTGGCTGCCCAGGCATCCATACTTAGAACCCTGTTCTGGAAAAATACATTATAAGACGTCCTGGAGCCATCCAACAAATCTTAATTGTCCCACAGAAGGAATCCTTGCGGTTTGGAGCATCTCACAACTCCAAAAGTGGGAAAACCCCCATGGCCTCATAATGCCCCCCCTTCCTGAAGGGGCCCACATGGACAGAAACTGAAACCTGAGCCAAAGTCTGAAGCTCGACCTGACTTCAGACGCATGAGATCTCAATTCAGCTCTGCAGAGTGTGCCTGCCATGTCCTTGCCCCGAAACCTAAGCCTAGCTTGTGTTCTCAGACTTCCGTCCTCACTCTCCTGGCCCACAAGCCCTCCAGTTTGGGAATTCCGATGCCACAATGCAGCACTCTGCCTGTCCTCCAGAAGAAAAACTTTGCCCTATGCTGCTAATAAGAAACCCCAAATGATTTTCTAATGCATGCCACTCGATTGTAAAGCAATTATACAGCCCACCCTGTATTCTAATGCCCTGTCTGGCACAGGCTGAGACAAGACATCCCAAACGACACCCAGACAGCTGGCCCCAACCTGGACACATAGGACCCGCTATGGCTGTAGGTCGTCATCTCTTCCCAACCTCGGTTTTCAGGCTTCAGAACCTAGACCTTTTCTCCAATCACTGCCCAGGGGTGAACGTGATGCAGAAATTAGAATTCCTCCTTCCCCATGGCCAGAAACCTTGTGGTTGGCATGTTGTCCAACGTTCAATGTGGGAAAACCTGCATTGTCCGAAAGGCCACGCCAGGCTTGAGGGCCGCCTAGGGCACAGACATGCATTGTGACCTGCAGCGTGAGTCCCGTATTAAAGTAACGCCTTTCAGTGGCTGGACCAAGATCCTGCATATGGGGCTTGTCATATCCATAGGCCCCCAGGCTTAACAAGAGGGCAAGTATTCCAGTTGTCAGTACCCACTGCTATGCTCTAGAATCCCTCTACTGGGGGGACACATGAAGCAGAAAACAGGACACTTCCCTTCCCACAGAATGACCCCAAACACTTGGCGGCTGGACAATCTACCAGAGAGGGAGACTTCTACGACCCATGAGGCAACTCCTACATTAAACGGCCATTGTGGACAAAACATCCAGAGACAAAAGCCTGAGCGACTGCCTCCCTCTCACCCTTCTTTCATATCCAGAGGAGCTCCCCTCATGGACTGTAGATCAGGCCTGCCGTAACCTCGGCCCCAAACCTGAGCTGAGTTAGGGTTTTTGGATGTCTCTCTGCACAGCCATGGCCCACACAGCCTCCAGGCTGGGGTCTCTGGAGCCACACCACAGAACTGTGCCTGCTCTCTCCTAAGAAACTGCCCATTCCATTGGCCACAACTCTACAAAATAGTAGAAACCTCAAGGTCCCCAAGGACATCCCACTACCGCAAGCCCCACTGGATAAATACGGGCATTATGACACAAGCTGAGCAACTACTACCTCCATGCAGACACACAGACAGATATCCGCAGAGACAGAAGATTGAACCAGACAGGCCCCTAGGCCCTATTATGAACTCTTGCTTTGGTGTCCAGGTATCACTCCTCAGAGGCCTGGGTTCGAAGACCAGCATACGGGGCTTTCCTGAGGCACCAGACAGAAGACCTCTCATCTCCACATGGGAAGCTTCCTTGTTGGAGTTGTGTCAAGCCCTTCGGGTTGGAGAATCCTGCCGAGTCCCTTAGCTACTGCCACATTCCAAGGTCTCCATGGCCACCAACCCACATTATGACTCATCCTCAGGAGAGTCCATTTAAACTCAGCCTTCTGGGTAGCTCACCCAAGAGCCCGCAGATTGAGCGTGCCTTGTCTCGACCAGGCAATGGGAAGGTGAGTTGGCGTGTCTCGGCATCCATGCTTAGACCCCTTCTCTTGAGTCTTTCTGTATGGGGCATCAAGGGACCATCCAATAGTACTCGACTGTCCTGAAGAAGGAAACTTTGAAGTTTGGAGCAGCTCACAACTCCCAGCGTAGGGAAACCTCCCTGGCCTCATGACGCCCCCAACCCCTTCAGGAAGGGGCCGTCATGGACACAAACTCCAGCTTGAGGCAACATCTGATACTCGCCCTGACCTCACCTGCAGGAGATCTCGATTCAGCCTCTGCAGAGTGGGCCTGCCATGCTCTTGGCCCCAAAACTCGTGCTAGCTTGTGTTTTCAGACTTCCTTCCTCACAATCCTGGCCACACCCCTCCAGTTTGGCAATTCTGGAGACACAATGCAGCACTCTGCCTGCCCTCCAGAAGAAAAATGTTGCCCTATAGGGCTAACCGGAAATGCCAAATGAGTAACAACCTGCATGCCACGCGACCATACCCCAATTATACAGTCTAGCCTGTGCACTAAAGCCCTGTCTGACACAGCCTGAGGGCAGACCTCCAGTCCAACACCCAGAAAGCTGGCCGTACACAGAGCATATCACACCCACAATGGCTTTAGGCCATCATCTCTACCCAACCTCAGTTTTCACCTTCAGAACCTAGGTCTTATCTCCACTCACTGCTCAGGAGTGAACGTGATGCAAGAATCAGAACTTCTCCTTCGCCTTGGCAAGTAACCTAGTGGTTCGCATGTTGTCCATTGTTCATAGTAGGAGAAAGCAGCATGGACTATGAGGCCCCACCTATCCCTGAGGGCCACAATTTGCACAAACACACATTGTGACCCTCAGCATGAGCCCTATCCTCATGTAAAGCCTCTCAGTGACTGGAACAACAGCCCACATATGGGGCTTGCCAAGCCCCTAGTCCCCCAATCTCAACCAGAGTTCGAGATGTCTAGTCACCCCTACTCAGGGCTCTACTCTGGAATCCCTATTTGGTGGAACACCTGAGGTAAAAAAAAAAAATACAGAAAGGACTCTTCCCATCCACAGAATGATCCCAACCCCTTGGGATCAGGCCATATCACCAGAGAAAGAATTGTCCATGGCCCTTGAGGACACCGTGACATTCCACGGCCACCGTTGACACAAAATCCAGAGACAAAAGCTTGAGCAAGCGCCACATACTCGCCCTTTGTTCATAGCACGGAAAATTCTTACTGTCTGTAGATCGAGCCTTCATACATACATCCCCAAACCTAAGCTGAGTTTGTGTTTTCAGACTTCTGTCCCCACAGTCCTGGCCCACACACCGTCCAAGCTGGGGTCCCTGGAGACACACCTCAGGACTGTGGCTTCCCTCTCCAGGGGAATTCTGCCATTTCCATTGGCCACAACTCTATAGATTAGGAGAATCCTCCAAACTCCCCGAGGCCATCCCAATAGTGTTGGCTGCCCAGGACAAACACGGATGATCTTTCACAAGTTAGGAAACTACCTCCACTCAGACCCAGAGACAGATATCCCCATAGAATAAGATTGAACTGGACAGGCACTTAGGCTCAAATCAGATCCATTGCTTTTGTTTCCAGGCATCTCTCCTCAGAGGCCTGGTTTCCAATACCAGAATACGGGGGATTACTGAGGCACTCATCAGAAAAATCTCGTCTCCACATAGGAAATGTACTCTTTGGAGCTCTATAAAAACCTCTGTTTAGGAGAATCTTTCAGGGCCCCGGATCAAGCGCCCCATTCCAAGGTCTCCATGGACTTAAACCCACATTATGATCTATTGTCGGGAGAGTCCATGTCAACTCAACCCCCTTGGTTTCTCCCCCAGGGCCTGCAGATCAAACCTGCCTTGTTGCTAGGAGACAACTAGAATGGGAGGCGGGCTGCCCAGGCATCCATCCTTAGAACCCTACTCTGGAGTCGTTCCACATGGGACATCCTAGAGCCATCCAACAGGTCTCAAGTGTCCCACAGAAGGAATCTTTGCAGTCTGGAGCATCTCACAACTCCCATTGTGGGAAAATCTACATGGCCTCTTGAGACGCTCCACTTTATAAAGGGGCCATCATGGACAGAAACTCCAACCTGAGCAAACGTCTGATATTCGCCCTGACTTCAGGTGCATGAGATCTTGATTCAGCTCTGCAGAGTGTGCCTTCTGTGCACTCACCCCCAAAACTAAGCCTAGCTTGTGTTCTCAGACTACCGTCCTTACACCCCTGCCCCAAAAGCCCTACAGATTGGCAATACTGGGGCCATAATGCAGCACACTGCCTGCCCTCCAGAAGAAAAACGTTGCCTTATGGAGCTACCTAGAAACCCGAATAAGGATCAACTGAACGCCACTCGACTGCACCCCAAATATGCAGTCTACCCTGTCTAATGCCTTGTCTGACACAGCATGAGCCCACACCTCCAGACCTACGCTCAACAGCTGGCCGCACACTGAGCTCATTGGACCCATCAGGTCCTTAGGTCTTCATCCCTTCCCAACCTCAGTTTTCGGGTTTCAGAACCTAGACCTAAACTCCAAACACTGTCCAGGGGTGAACGTGATGCAGAAATCACAACTCTTCCTTCGCCATGGCTGGAAACCTTGTGGTTGGCATATTCTCCAACGTTCAGTGTAGAAGAATCTAGCGTGGCCCATGAGGCACTTCCCATGCTTGAGGGCCTTGTTGGGCACAAATAGGCATTGTGACCCTCAGCATGAGCCCTGTCCTCAAGGAAGGCCTCTCAGTGTCTGAATCAAGAGCCCGCCTATTGGACTTGCCATGCCCCTAGGCCCCCAAACTTAAACAGAGGTGGGGATATCCAGTTGTCCCTCCCAAGGACTCTGCTCTGGAATCCCTCTTTTATTGGGACACTTGAGGTACATAAAATAAAATATAAAATAAAATAAAATAAAAAAACAGAAAAGACTCCCCCCATCCCACAGAATGTACCCAAACTCTTGGGATCGGGTCAAATCCTCAGAGAAGGAAAGCCATCCACAACCCATGAGGCCACGCCAGCATTCCACCCACATTGTTGACACAAATCCAGAGACAAAACCTGAGCAAGCACCTCAAACTCACCCTTTTTCATATCCCTAAGTGTTATCACAGTCTGTAGATTGGGCGTGCCATACCTATGTCCCCAATCCTAAGCAGAGTTTGTGTTTTCAGACTTTTGTCCCCACAGGCCTGGCCCACACAGCCTCAAGGCTGGGCCCCTAGAGCCAAACTCAGAACTGTGCCTGCCCTCTCCAGGGGATTTCTGCCCATTCCATTGGCCACAACCCTATAGATTAGGAGAAACTCCAAAGTCCCGAAGCCATCCCAATATTATAGGCTGCCCAGGACAAACAGGGGCGATCTGACACAAGCTGAGCAACTACATCCCCTCAGATCCTTAGACACGTATCCTCAGGAAAGAGATTGAACCGGACAGGCACCTATGCCCTAATCATCTCGATTGCTTTTGTTTCCAGTCATCTCTCCTCAGAGGCCTGGTTTCCAATACCAGCATATGGGAGATTCCTTAGGCACTCATCAAAACAATTCTCTTCTATACATAGGAAACGTACTCTTTAGAGCCCATCAAAACCTCCGGTTATGAACATCCCTCAAGGCCCCGGATCAAGCACCCCATTCCAAGGTCTACATGGACACAAATGCACATTATGACCCATCCTCAACTCACCCATTTCAACACACCCGCCTCGGTTGCTCCCCTAGATCCAGCAGATTGAACTTGCCTTGGCGCTATGAGACACCTGGAATGGGAGGCAGGCTGCCCAGGCATCCATCCTTAGAACCCTGCTCTGAATAACTTCCTTATGGGATGTCCTGGAGCCATCCAACAGGTCTCGACTGTCCCACAGAAGGAATCATTGCGGTTTGGAGCATCTCACAATTCCCATCGTGGGAAAACCTCCATGTCCTCGTGACACCGTCCCCTTCATAAAGGGGCCGTCATGGACAGAAACTCTGACGTAAGCCAACGTCTGATCCTAGCTCTGTCTTCAGGCATACGGGATCTCGAATCATCTCTGCAGAGGGTGCCTGCCGTCCCCTCACCCCGAAATCTAAGTCTGGCTCTTGTTCTCAGAATTTTTTCCTCACACTCCTGGCCCACAAGCCTTCCAGTTTGGGAATTCTGGAGCCACTATGTGGCACTGTGTCTTCCCTCCAGAAGAAAAACGTTGCCCTCTGGGGCTACCCAGTAACCACAAATGAGTACCATCCTGCACGAAACTCGACTGCACCCCAATGATACAGTCTAGCCAGGGCACTAATTCCCTGTCTGCCACAGCCTGAGCCTGCTCCTCCCTACCCACACTCAACAGCTGGCCGAACACTGAGCACATCAGCCACACCATGGCCTTAGGTCTTCATCTCTTCCCAACCTCAGATTTCAGGCTTCAGAACCTAGACCTTAAATCCAATCACAGTCCAGGAGTGAAAGTGTTGCAGAAATTAGAACTCCATCTTCCCCATGGCCAGAAAACTTGTGGTTGCCATATTGTGCAACGTTCAGTGTAGGAGAAACCAGCATGGTACATTAGGCCACGTCCTGACATGAGGGGCTCCTTGGGCACAAAAACACATTGTGAAACTCAGTGTGAGACCTATCCTCAAGGAAGGTCTCTCAGTGTCTGGACCAAGAGCCCACATATGGGGATTGCCATGTTCTTAAGTCCCAATGTTAACCAGAGGTCTGGTTGTCCAGTTGCCCCAACCCACGACTCTGCTCTGGAATCCCTATTTTGGTGGGCCACCTGAGGTAAAAAAAAAATAAATAAATAAACAAAAAAACCAGAAAGGCCTCCTCCCTTACCACAGAATGACCTCAAACTCTTGGGATCAGGTCAAATCCCCAGAAAAGGAGCCTCATCGATGGCGCATGAAAACACCTCGACATTCCATGGCAATCGGTGACACATTTCCAGAAAAAAAAAAAAAAAAGCATGAGCAAGCACCTCACATTCGCCCTTTGTTCATATCCCGAAGAGTTCTCCTCACGGTCTATAGATCGGTCCGGCCATACCTACATCCCCCAACCTAAGTGGAGTTTGTGTTTTCAGACTTTTGTCCAAATAGCCCTGGACCACACACGCTCCACACTTGGGTCCCTGGAGCCACACCTCAGGACTGTGCTTCCCTTTCAAGGGAATTCTTCCCATTCCATTGGCCACAACCTTGCAAATGAGGAAAAACCTCCAAAGTCACCGAGGCCATCCCAATAGTGTAGGCCGCCCAGGACAAACAGGGGTGATCTCAAACCAGCTGAGCAACTACCTCTACTCAGACAACAGATGTCCCCAGAAAAGAATATTGAACCGGACAGGCCCCTAGGCCCTAATCAGATCCATTGCTTTGGTTTCCAGGCATCTCTCCTCAGAGGCCTCGTTTCCAATACCAGCATATGGTGGTTTCCTGAGGCACCATTAAGAACAAATCTCGTCTCCCCATGGAAAACTTGCTCATTGGAGCTTTGTCATAACCTCTGGTTAGGAGAATCCTTCAGGGCCCTGGTGCCACTGCCCCATACCAAGGTCTCCATGGACTCAAACCAACATTAAGACCATTCTCAGGAAAGTCCATTTCAACTCAGCCCCCTCTGTTGCTACCCCTAGCCAGCAGATCAAACGTTTCTTGTTGCTAGGAGACAATTGGAATGTGAGGCTGGCTGCCCAGGCATCCATACTTAGAACCCTGTTCTGGAAAAATACATTATAAGACGTCCTGGAGCCATCCAACAAATCTTAATTGTCCCACAGAAGGAATCCTTGCGGTTTGGAGCATCTCACAACTCCAAAAGTGGGAAAACCCCCATGGCCTCATAATGCCCCCCCTTCCTGAAGGGGCCCACATGGACAGAAACTGAAACCTGAGCCAAAGTCTGAAGCTCGACCTGACTTCAGACGCATGAGATCTCAATTCAGCTCTGCAGAGTGTGCCTGCCATGTCCTTGCCCCGAAACCTAAGCCTAGCTTGTGTTCTCAGACTTCCGTCCTCACTCTCCTGGCCCACAAGCCCTCCAGTTTGGGAATTCCGATGCCACAATGCAGCACTCTGCCTGTCCTCCAGAAGAAAAACTTTGCCCTATGCTGCTAATAAGAAACCCCAAATGATTTTCTAATGCATGCCACTCGATTGTAAAGCAATTATACAGCCCACCCTGTATTCTAATGCCCTGTCTGGCACAGGCTGAGACAAGACATCCCAAACGACACCCAGACAGCTGGCCCCAACCTGGACACATAGGACCCGCTATGGCTGTAGGTCGTCATCTCTTCCCAACCTCGGTTTTCAGGCTTCAGAACCTAGACCTTTTCTCCAATCACTGCCCAGGGGTGAACGTGATGCAGAAATTAGAATTCCTCCTTCCCCATGGCCAGAAACCTTGTGGTTGGCATGTTGTCCAACGTTCAATGTGGGAAAACCTGCATTGTCCGAAAGGCCACGCCAGGCTTGAGGGCCGCCTAGGGCACAGACATGCATTGTGACCTGCAGCGTGAGTCCCATATTAAAGTAACGCCTTTCAGTGGCTGGACCAAGATCCTGCATATGGGGCTTGTCATATCCATAGGCCCCCAGGCTTAACAAGAGGGCAAGTATTCCAGTTGTCAGTACCCACTGCTATGCTCTAGAATCCCTCTACTGGGGGGACACATGAAGCAGAAAACAGGACACTTCCCTTCCCACAGAATGACCCCAAACACTTGGCGGCTGGACAATCTACCAGAGAGGGAGACTTCTACGACCCATGAGGCAACTCCTACATTAAACGGCCATTGTGGACAAAACATCCAGAGACAAAAGCCTGAGCGACTGCCTCCCTCTCACCCTTCTTTCATATCCAGAGGAGCTCCCCTCATGGACTGTAGATCAGGCCTGCCGTAACCTCGGCCCCAAACCTGAGCTGAGTTAGGGTTTTTGGATGTCTCTCTGCACAGCCATGGCCCACACAGCCTCCAGGCTGGGGTCTCTGGAGCCACACCACAGAACTGTGCCTGCTCTCTCCTAAGAAACTGCCCATTCCATTGGCCACAACTCTACAAAATAGTAGAAACCTCAAGGTCCCCAAGGACATCCCACTACCGCAAGCCCCACTGGATAAATACGGGCATTATGACACAAGCTGAGCAACTACTACCTCCATGCAGACACACAGACAGATATCCGCAGAGACAGAAGATTGAACCAGACAGGCCCCTAGGCCCTATTATGAACTCTTGCTTTGGTGTCCAGGTATCACTCCTCAGAGGCCTGGGTTCGAAGACCAGCATACGGGGCTTTCCTGAGGCACCAGACAGAAGACCTCTCATCTCCACATGGGAAGCTTCCTTGTTGGAGTTGTGTCAAGCCCTTCGGGTTGGAGAATCCTGCCGAGTCCCTTAGCTACTGCCACATTCCAAGGTCTCCATGGCCACCAACCCACATTATGACTCATCCTCAGGAGAGTCCATTTAAACTCAGCCTTCTGGGTAGCTCACCCAAGAGCCCGCAGATTGAGCGTGCCTTGTCTCGACCAGGCAATGGGAAGGTGAGTTGGCGTGTCTCGGCATCCATGCTTAGACCCCTTCTCTTGAGTCTTTCTGTATGGGGCATCAAGGGACCATCCAATAGTACTCGACTGTCCTGAAGAAGGAAACTTTGAAGTTTGGAGCAGCTCACAACTCCCAGCGTAGGGAAACCTCCCTGGCCTCATGACGCCCCCAACCCCTTCAGGAAGGGGCCGTCATGGACACAAACTCCAGCTTGAGGCAACATCTGATACTCGCCCTGACCTCACCTGCAGGAGATCTCGATTCAGCCTCTGCAGAGTGGGCCTGCCATGCTCTTGGCCCCAAAACTCGTGCTAGCTTGTGTTTTCAGACTTCCTTCCTCACAATCCTGGCCACACCCCTCCAGTTTGGCAATTCTGGAGACACAATGCAGCACTCTGCCTGCCCTCCAGAAGAAAAATGTTGCCCTATAGGGCTAACCGGAAATGCCAAATGAGTAACAACCTGCATGCCACGCGACCATACCCCAATTATACAGTCTAGCCTGTGCACTAAAGCCCTGTCTGACACAGCCTGAGGGCAGACCTCCAGTCCAACACCCAGAAAGCTGGCCGTACACAGAGCATATCACACCCACAATGGCTTTAGGCCATCATCTCTACCCAACCTCAGTTTTCACCTTCAGAACCTAGGTCTTATCTCCACTCACTGCTCAGGAGTGAACGTGATGCAAGAATCAGAACTTCTCCTTCGCCTTGGCAAGTAACCTAGTGGTTCGCATGTTGTCCATTGTTCATAGTAGGAGAAAGCAGCATGGACTATGAGGCCCCACCTATCCCTGAGGGCCACAATTTGCACAAACACACATTGTGACCCTCAGCATGAGCCCTATCCTCATGTAAAGCCTCTCAGTGACTGGAACAACAGCCCACATATGGGGCTTGCCAAGCCCCTAGTCCCCCAATCTCAACCAGAGTTCGAGATGTCTAGTCACCCCTACTCAGGGCTCTACTCTGGAATCCCTATTTGGTGGAACACCTGAGGTAAAAAAAAAAAATACAGAAAGGACTCTTCCCATCCACAGAATGATCCCAACCCCTTGGGATCAGGCCATATCACCAGAGAAAGAATTGTCCATGGCCCTTGAGGACACCGTGACATTCCACGGCCACCGTTGACACAAAATCCAGAGACAAAAGCTTGAGCAAGCGCCACATACTCGCCCTTTGTTCATAGCACGGAAAATTCTTACTGTCTGTAGATCGAGCCTTCATACATACATCCCCAAACCTAAGCTGAGTTTGTGTTTTCAGACTTCTGTCCCCACAGTCCTGGCCCACACACCGTCCAAGCTGGGGACCCTGGAGACACACCTCAGGACTGTGGCTTCCCTCTCCAGGGGAATTCTGCCATTTCCATTGGCCACAACTCTATAGATTAGGAGAATCCTCCAAACTCCCCGAGGCCATCCCAATAGTGTTGGCTGCCCAGGACAAACACGGATGATCTTTCACAAGTTAGGAAACTACCTCCACTCAGACCCAGAGACAGATATCCCCATAGAATAAGATTGAACTGGACAGGCACTTAGGCTCTAATCAGATCCATTGCTTTTGTTTCCAGGCATCTCTCCTCAGAGGCCTGGTTTCCAATACCAGAATACGGGGGATTACTGAGGCACTCATCAGAAAAATCTCGTCTCCACATAGGAAATGTACTCTTTGGAGCTCTATAAAAACCTCTGTTTAGGAGAATCTTTCAGGGCCCCGGATCAAGCGCCCCATTCCAAGGTCTCCATGGACTTAAACCCACATTATGATCTATTGTCGGGAGAGTCCATGTCAACTCAACCCCCTTGGTTTCTCCCCCAGGGCCTGCAGATCAAACCTGCCTTGTTGCTAGGAGACAACTAGAATGGGAGGCGGGCTGCCCAGGCATCCATCCTTAGAACCCTACTCTGGAGTCGTTCCACATGGGACATCCTAGAGCCATCCAACAGGTCTCAAGTGTCCCACAGAAGGAATCTTTGCAGTCTGGAGCATCTCACAACTCCCATTGTGGGAAAATCTACATGGCCTCTTGAGACGCTCCACTTTATAAAGGGGCCATCATGGACAGAAACTCCAACCTGAGCAAACGTCTGATATTCGCCCTGACTTCAGGTGCATGAGATCTTGATTCAGCTCTGCAGAGTGTGCCTTCTGTGCACTCACCCCCAAAACTAAGCCTAGCTTGTGTTCTCAGACTACCGTCCTTACACCCCTGCCCCAAAAGCCCTACAGATTGGCAATACTGGGGCCATAATGCAGCACACTGCCTGCCCTCCAGAAGAAAAACGTTGCCTTATGGAGCTACCTAGAAACCCGAATAAGGATCAACTGAACGCCACTCGACTGCACCCCAAATATGCAGTCTACCCTGTCTAATGCCTTGTCTGACACAGCATGAGCCCACACCTCCAGACCTACGCTCAACAGCTGGCCGCACACTGAGCTCATTGGACCCATCAGGTCCTTAGGTCTTCATCCCTTCCCAACCTCAGTTTTCGGGTTTCAGAACCTAGACCTAAACTCCAAACACTGTCCAGGGGTGAACGTGATGCAGAAATCACAACTCTTCCTTCGCCATGGCTGGAAACCTTGTGGTTGGCATATTCTCCAACGTTCAGTGTAGAAGAATCTAGCGTGGCCCATGAGGCACTTCCCATGCTTGAGGGCCTTGTTGGGCACAAATAGGCATTGTGACCCTCAGCATGAGCCCTGTCCTCAAGGAAGGCCTCTCAGTGTCTGAATCAAGAGCCCGCCTATTGGACTTGCCATGCCCCTAGGCCCCCAAACTTAAACAGAGGTGGGGATATCCAGTTGTCCCTCCCAAGGACTCTGCTCTGGAATCCCTCTTTTATTGGGACACTTGAGGTACATAAAATAAAATATAAAATAAAATAAAATAAAAAAACAGAAAAGACTCCCCCCATCCCACAGAATGTACCCAAACTCTTGGGATCGGGTCAAATCCTCAGAGAAGGAAAGCCATCCACAACCCATGAGGCCACGCCAGCATTCCACCCACATTGTTGACACAAATCCAGAGACAAAACCTGAGCAAGCACCTCAAACTCACCCTTTTTCATATCCCTAAGTGTTATCACAGTCTGTAGATTGGGCGTGCCATACCTATGTCCCCAATCCTAAGCAGAGTTTGTGTTTTCAGACTTTTGTCCCCACAGGCCTGGCCCACACAGCCTCAAGGCTGGGCCCCTAGAGCCAAACTCAGAACTGTGCCTGCCCTCTCCAGGGGATTTCTGCCCATTCCATTGGCCACAACCCTATAGATTAGGAGAAACTCCAAAGTCCCGAAGCCATCCCAATATTATAGGCTGCCCAGGACAAACAGGGGCGATCTGACACAAGCTGAGCAACTACATCCCCTCAGATCCTTAGACACGTATCCTCAGGAAAGAGATTGAACCGGACAGGCACCTATGCCCTAATCATCTCGATTGCTTTTGTTTCCAGTCATCTCTCCTCAGAGGCCTGGTTTCCAATACCAGCATATGGGAGATTCCTTAGGCACTCATCAAAACAATTCTCTTCTATACATAGGAAACGTACTCTTTAGAGCCCATCAAAACCTCCGGTTATGAACATCCCTCAAGGCCCCGGATCAAGCACCCCATTCCAAGGTCTACATGGACACAAATGCACATTATGACCCATCCTCAACTCACCCATTTCAACACACCCGCCTCGGTTGCTCCCCTAGATCCAGCAGATTGAACTTGCCTTGGCGCTATGAGACACCTGGAATGGGAGGCAGGCTGCCCAGGCATCCATCCTTAGAACCCTGCTCTGAATAACTTCCTTATGGGATGTCCTGGAGCCATCCAACAGGTCTCGACTGTCCCACAGAAGGAATCATTGCGGTTTGGAGCATCTCACAATTCCCATCGTGGGAAAACCTCCATGTCCTCGTGACACCGTCCCCTTCATAAAGGGGCCGTCATGGACAGAAACTCCGACGTAAGCCAACGTCTGATCCTAGCTCTGTCTTCAGGCATACGGGATCTCGAATCATCTCTGCAGAGGGTGCCTGCCGTCCCCTCACCCCGAAATCTAAGTCTGGCTCTTGTTCTCAGAATTTTTTCCTCACACTCCTGGCCCACAAGCCTTCCAGTTTGGGAATTCTGGAGCCACTATGTGGCACTGTGTCTTCCCTCCAGAAGAAAAACGTTGCCCTCTGGGGCTACCCAGTAACCACAAATGAGTACCATCCTGCACGAAACTCGACTGCACCCCAATGATACAGTCTAGCCAGGGCACTAATTCCCTGTCTGCCACAGCCTGAGCCTGCTCCTCCCTACCCACACTCAACAGCTGGCCGAACACTGAGCACATCAGCCACACCATGGCCTTAGGTCTTCATCTCTTCCCAACCTCAGATTTCAGGCTTCAGAACCTAGACCTTAAATCCAATCACAGTCCAGGAGTGAAAGTGTTGCAGAAATTAGAACTCCATCTTCCCCATGGCCAGAAAACTTGTGGTTGCCATATTGTGCAACGTTCAGTGTAGGAGAAACCAGCATGGTACATTAGGCCACGTCCTGACATGAGGGGCTCCTTGGGCACAAAAACACATTGTGAAACTCAGTGTGAGACCTATCCTCAAGGAAGGTCTCTCAGTGTCTGGACCAAGAGCCCACATATGGGGATTGCCATGTTCTTAAGTCCCAATGTTAACCAGAGGTCTGGTTGTCCAGTTGCCCCAACCCACGACTCTGCTCTGGAATCCCTATTTTGGTGGGCCACCTGAGGTAAAAATAAATAAATAAATAAATAAACAAAAAAACCAGAAAGGCCTCCTCCCTTACCACAGAATGACCCCAAACTCTTGGGATCAGGTCAAATCCCCAGAAAAGGAGCCTCATCGATGGCCCATGAGGACACCCCGACATTCCATGGCAATCGGTGACACATTTCCAGAAAAAAAAAAAAAAAAAGCATGAGCAAGCACCTCACATTCGCCCTTTGTTCATATCCCGAATAGTTCTCCTCACGGCCTATAGATCGGACCGGCCATACCTACATCCCCCAAACTAAGTGGAGTTTGTGTTTTCAGACTTTTGTCCAAATAACCCTGGACCACACACGCTCCACACTTGGGTCCCTGGA
Organism: Mustela nivalis; assembly: GCF_964662115.1. Lineage (NCBI taxonomy): Eukaryota > Metazoa > Chordata > Mammalia > Carnivora > Mustelidae > Mustela > Mustela nivalis. The sequence continues at coordinate 55,957 of NW_028134511.1, read as the reverse complement.
GCCACACCTCAGGACTGTGCTTCCCTTTCAAGGGAATTCTTCCCATTCCATTGGCCACAACCTTGCAAATGAGAAAAAACCTCCAAAGTCACCGAGGCCATCCCAATAGTGTAGGCCGCCCAGGACAAACAGGGGTGATCTCAAACCAGCTGAGCAACTACCTCCACTCAGACAACAGATGTCCCCAGAGAAGAATATTGAACCGGACAGGCCCCTAGGCCCTAATCAGATCCATTGCTTTGGTTTTCAGGCATCTCTCCTCAGAGGCCTCGTTTCCAATACCAGCATATGGTGGTTTCCTGAGGCACCAATAAGAACAAATCTCGTCTCCCCATGGAAAACTTGCTCATTGGAGCTTTGTCATAACCTCTGGTTAGGAGAATCCTTCAGGTCCCTGGTGCCACTGCCCCATACCAAGGTCTCCATGGACTCAAACCAACATTAAGACCATTCTCAGGAAAGTCCATTTCAACTCAGCCCCCTCTGTTGCTACCCCAAGCCAGCAGATCAAACGTTTCTTGTTGCTAGGAGACAATTGGAATGTGAGGCTGGCTGCCCAGGCATCCATACTTAGAACCCTGTTCTGGAAAAATACCTTATAAGACGTCCTGGAGCCATCCAACAAATCTTAATTGTCCCACAGAAGGAATCCTTGCGGTTTGGAGCATCTCACAACTCCAATAGTGGGAAAACCCCCATGGGCTCATAATATCCCCCCTTCATGAAGAGACCAACATGGACAGAAACTCAAACCTGAGCCAAAGTCTGATCCTCGACCTGACTTCAGACGCATGAGATCTCAATTCAGCTCTGCAGAGTGTGCCTGCCATGTCCTTGCCCTGACACCTAAGCCTAGCTTGTGTTCTCAGACTTCCGTCCTCAGTCTCCTGGCCCACAAGCCCTCCAGTTTGGGAATTCTGATGCCACAATGCAGCACTCTGCCTGCCCTCCAGAAGAAAAACTTTGCCCTATGCTGCTAATAAGAAACCCCAAATGATTTTCTAATGCATGCCACTCGATTGTAAAGCAATTATACAGCCTACCCTGTATACTAATGCCCTGTCTGGCACAGCCTGAGACAAGACATCCCAAACGACACCCAGACAGCTGGCCCCAACCTGGACACATAGGACCCGCTATGGCTGTAGGTCGTCATCTCTTCCCAACCTCGGTTTTCAGGCTTCAGCAATGTGGGAAAACCTGCATTGTCCGAAAGGCCATGCCAGTGCTTGAGGGCCGCCTAGGGCACAGACATACATTGTGACCTGCAGCGTGAGTCCCGTATTAAAGTAACGCCTCTCAGTGGCTGGACCAAGATCCTGCATATGGGGCTTGTCATATCCATAGGCCCCCAGGCTTAACCAGAGGGCGAGTATTCCAGTTGTCAGTACCCACTGCTATGCTCTAGAATTCCTCTACTGGGGGGACACATGAAGCAGAAAACAGGACACTTCCCTTCCCACAGAATGACCTCAAACTCTTGGGGGCTGGACAAACTACCAGAGAGGGAGACTTCTACGACCCATGAGGCAACTCCTACATTAAACGGCCATTGTGGACAAAACATCCAGAGACAAAAGCCTGAGCGACTGCCTCCCTCTCACCCTTCTTTCATATCCAGAGGAGCTCCCCTCATGGACTGTAGATCAGGCCTGCCGTAACCTCGGCCCCAAACCTGAGCTGAGTTAGGGTTTTTGGATGTCTGTCTGCACAGCCATGGCCCACACAGCCTCCAGGCTGGGGACTCTGGAGCCACACCACAGAACTGTGCCTGCTCTCTCCTAAGAAACTGCCCATTCCATTGGCCACAACTCAACAAAATAGTAGAAACCTCAAGGTCCCCAAGGACATCCCACTACCACAAGCCGCACTGGACAAATACAGGCATTATGACACAAGATGAGCTACTACTACCTCCATGCAGACACATAGACAGATATCCGCAGAGACAGAAGATTGAACCAGACAGGCCCCTAGGCCCTATTATGAACTCTTGCTTTGGTGTCCAGGTATCACTCCTCAGATGCCTGGGTTCGAAGACCAGCATACGGGGCTTTCCTGAGGCACCAGACAGAAGACCTCTCATCTCCACATGGGAAGCTTCCTTGTTGGAGTTGTGTCAAGCCCTTCGGGTTGGAGAATCCTGCAGAGTCCCTTAGCTACTGCCACATTCCAAGGTCTCCATGGCCACCAACCCACATTATGACTCATCCTGAGGAGAGTCCATTTAAACTCAGCCTTCTGGGTAGCTCACACAAGAGCCCGCAGATTGAGCGTGCCTTGTCTCCACCAGGCAATGGGAAGGTGAGTAGGCGTTTCTCGGCATCCATGCTTAGGCCCCTGCTCTCGAGTCTTTCTGTATGGGGAATCAAGGGACCATCCAATAGTACTCGACTGTCCTGAAGAAGGAAACTTTGAAGTTTGGAGCAGCTCACAACTCCCAGCGTAGGGAAACCTCCCTGGCCTCATGACGCCCCCACCCCCTTCATGTAAGGGCCGTCGTGGACACAAACTCCAGCTTGAGGCAACATCTGATAATCGCCCTGACCTCACCTGCAGGAGATCTCGATTCAGCCTCTGCAGAGTGGACCTGCCATGCTCTTGGTCCCAAAACTCGTGTTTTCAGACTTCCTTCCTCACAATCCTGGCCACACCCCTACAGTTTGGCAATTCTGGAGACACAATGCAGCACTCTGCCTGCCCTCCAGAAGAAAAATGTTGCCCTATAGGCCTAACCAGAAACGCCAAATGAGTAACAACCTGCATGCCACTCGACCATACCCCAATTATACTGTCTAGCCTGTGCACTAAAGCCCTGTCTGAAACAGCCTGAGGGCAGACCTCCAGTCCAACACCCAGACAGCTGGCCATAAACAGAGCATATCACACCCACAATGGATTTAGGCCATCAACTCTACCCAACCTCCGTTTTCACCTTCAGAACCTAGACCTTATCTCCACTCACTGCTCAGGAGTGAACGTGATACAAGAATCAGAACTTCTCCTTCGCCTTGGCAAGAAACCTAGTGGTTGGCATGTTTTTCCAAAGTTCAGTGTAGTTGAAACCAGTGTGGCCCATGAGGCCCCGCCCATGTTTATAGGGCACATTGGTCACAAACACACATTGTGTCCCTCAGCCTGATCCCAGGCCTCAGGTAAGGCCTCTCAGTGGTTGGATGAAGAGTCAGCATATTCGGCTTGCCATGCCCCTAGGCCCCAAATTTTACCCATAGTTCGGGTTCTCCCTTCACTTTTCCCCAGGGCTCATCTTTGGAATTCCTAGTTTGGTGGGACACCTGAGGTAACAAACCTGAAAGGAGTCCTCCCATTCCACAGATTGACGAAAAACAATTGGGATCGGGCCAAATCCACAGAGAGGAAGATTCGTCCATGGCCCATGAGGCCTCCTCGACATTCCACGGCCATCTCTAATACAAAATCCAGAGACAAAAGCCTGAGCAAGTGCCTCAGACTCGCTCTTTCTTTATATCCGGAAGAGTTCTTCTCATGGTTTATAGATCGGGCCTGCTATACCTACCTCCCCAAACCTAAGCTGAGTTTGTGTTTTCAGACTTCTGTCCCCAAAGTCCTGGGCCACACACCTTCCAGGCTGGGGCCCCAGGTGTCACACATTAGGACTGTGTCTACCCAATCCATGGGAATTCTGCCCATTCCATTGTCCAAATCCGTAAAATTAGGAGAACCCTCCAAATCCCTGAGGCCATCCCAATAGTGCAGGTCGCCCGGGACAAACAAGGGCGGTCTGATACCAGCTGAGCATCTACCTCCACTCATACCATAGATGGATGTCCCCTGAGAAGAAGATTGAACCAGACAGGACCCTAGGCCATAATCGGATACATTGCTTTGGTTTACAGGCATGTCTCCTCAAAAGCCTGGATTCCAATACCAGCATAGGTGTTTTTCTGAGGCACCCATCAGAACAAATCTCGTCTCCACAAGGAGACTTTTGCATCGAGCTATGTCAAAAGCTTAGGAGAATACTTCAGGGTCCCGGTGCCACCGCCCCATTTTAAGGCCCTCATGGACACAAACACACATTAGGACGCATCCTCAGGAAAGTCCATTTCAAGTCAGTCACTCCTGTTGCTCACGCAGAATCATCAGATCTAAACTCTCTTGTTGTAGGAGAAAATTGGAATGCGAGGCCTGCTTCCCAGTCATCCATCCTCGAATGGTGCCCTGGAGTCATTCCATATGGGATGTCCTGAAGCTGCCCAACAGGTCTCAATTGTCCCGCAGAAGGTATCCTTGAAGGGGGCATCCCACAACACCCAACGTGGGAAAACCTCCATGGCCTCGAGATTCCGCTCCCTTCATGAAGGGGCCGTCATGCACATAAACTCCAACGTGAGCCAACGTCTGATCCTCGCCCTGATTTCAGATGCATGAGATATTGGTTCAGATCTACAGTGGTCCCTGCCGTGTCCTCGCCCTGATACACAAGTCTAGCTTGTGTTCTCAGACTTCCGTCCTCACACTCCTGGACACGAAGCCCTCAAGTTTGGCAATTCCGGACCGACAATGAAGCACTCTGCCTGCCCTCTAGAAAACAAATTTTGCCTAATGAGCTGCCCAGACAACTTATATGAGGATAAATCTACATGGCACTCGACTTTACCCAAATTATATAGTCTACGGGGGCACTAAAGCACTGTCTGACACAACCTGAGCCCGGACCTCCTGACCAACACCCAGACAGTTGACCGCACACTGAGCACATCAGACCCGCCATGGCCTTAGGTTATCATCTCTTCCCTACCTCCGTTTTCAGGCTTCAGAATCTAGACCTTATCTCCAATCACTGCCCAAGGGTGACTGTGATGCAGAAATCAGAACTCTTCCTTACCCATGGCAAGAAATCTTGTCGTTGGCAGGTTGTCCAACGTTCAGTGTAGGAGAAACCAGGATTCACCATGAGGCCCCGCCCATTCTTGTTTGCGAAGTGGGCATAAACACGCATTGTGACCCTCAGTGTGAGTCCTGTCCTCTAGTAAGTCCTCTCAGTCACTCGACCATTAGATGTCATAATGGGCTTGACATGTCCCTAGGCCCAAATTTGTAACCAGATTTCTGGTTGTACAGTCGGCCCCCCCCCAGGGCTCTACTCTGGAATCCCTCATTTGGTGGGACACCTAAGGTTAAAAAACAAAACAAGGCAAATCACAACAACAAAACGGACTTCTTCCATCCCACAGAATGCCCCAAAATCTTGCGATGGGGACAAAGCCCCAGATAGTAAGACTCATCCATTTCCCATGAAGTCAACCGGAAATTTCATGACCATGAGTGACACGATATCCAGAGACAAAAACTTGAGCAAGAGCCTAGTACTCGCCCTTTTTTCATATCCCGAAGAGTTCTCCTCATGGTCTGTAGATCAATCATGCCATACCTATTACCCGAAACATAAGCCGCGTTTGTGTTTTCAGACAACTGTCCAAACAGCTCTGCCTACACACCCTACAGGCTCAGGCCCCTGGAGCCAAACCTGAGGACTGTACTTGCCCTCTCCAAGGGAATTGTATGTGCCCATTCCAATGGCCACAACCTACTAATAAGATAAACCTCCAAACTCTTTGAGGCCATCCCAATAGTGGTGGCTCTCCAGGAGAAACAGGAGCAATCTGAGCCCATCTGACACCTACATGCACTCAGATGCATAGACTGATGTCCCCAGAGGTAAAAAGGTACGAACAGGCCCCTAGGCACTATTGGATTCATTGTTGTGCTATCCAGTCATCTCTCCTCAGAGGCCTGGATTTCAATACCAGCTGTTTCCTGACTCATCCTCAGAACAAATCTCATCTACATATGGGAAACTTGCACGTTGGAGCTGTGTCAAAGCCTCTGTTTGAAAAAACCCTTCAGGGCCCCAGTGCCACCGCTTCATTCCAAGATCTCCATAGACACAAAAACATATTAGGATCCATCCACAGGAGAGTCCATTTCAACTCAGCCTCCTGGGTTGCTCCCCCAGATCCAGCAGATCTAATCTGTCTTGTTGCTAGGACACAATTGGAATGCGAGGTGGGCTACCCAGCCATCCATCCTTAGAACCCTGCTCGGAATCGTTGCCCTGGAGCCAACCAACAGGTCTCAATTGTCCTGCAGAAGAATCTTTGCAGTTTGGACCTTCTCACAACTAACATCGTGGGAAAACCCCCACGGCCTCGTGGCCCCCCTGCCCCTTCATGAGGGCCATCAGGGACAGAAACACCAACCTGAGAGATCTTCTGATCCTCGCCCTGACATCATAAGCACGAGATCTCAATTCAGGTCTGTAGATTGTTCCTGCCTTGTCCTCACCCAGAAACCTAAGCCTAGCTTGTTCTCAGATTTCCTTCCTCAGACTACTGGCCCACAAGCCTCCAGTTTGAAAACCAGAACTATAATGCAGCACTCTTCCTGCCCTCAGGAAGAAAAACATTGCCCTCTGGGGCTACCCAGAAACTCCAAAAGAGGATCAACCTGCACGCCATTCGACTGTACCCCAAATATATAGGCTGACCTGGGCACTATTGCCCTTTTTGACACAGCCTGAGCCTGGATTACCTGGCCCCACACAGAAAGCTGGCCGCTCACTGAGCACATCGGACCCGCCATGGTCTTAGGTCGTCATCTCTTCCCAACCTCGGTTGTCAAGTTTCAGAACCTAGACCTTATCTCCAATCACTGCCCAGGCTTGAAAGTGATGCAGAAAAAACAACTCCTTCCCCGTGGCAAGAAACCATGTGGTTGGCATGTTGTCCAACGTTCAGTGTAGTTGAAACCAGTGTGGCCCATGAAGCCCCGCTCATGTTTGCGGGCCACATTGGTCAGAACCACACATTGTGACCCTCACCCTGATCACAGTCCTCAATAAGGCCTCTCAGTGGCTGGATGAAGAGGTAGCATATTGGGCTTGCCATGCCCCTAGGCCCCAAATTTTACCCATAGTTCGGGTTCTCCCTTCACTTTTCCCCAGGGTTCTTCTTTGGAATTCCTCTTTTGGCGGGACACCTGAGGTAACAAACCTGAAAGGAGTCCTCCCATTCCACAGATTGACGAAAAACAATTGGGATCGGGCCAAATCCACAGAGAGGAAGATTCGTCCATGGCCCATGAGGCCTCCCCGACATTCCACGGCCATCTCTGATACAAAATCCAGAGACAAAAGCCTGAGCAAGCGCCTCAGACTCGCTCTTTCTTCATATCCGGAAGAGTTCTTCTCATGGTTTATAGATCGGGCCTGCCATACCTACGTCCCCAAACCTAAGCTGAGTTTGTGTTTTCAGACTTCTGTCCTCAAAGTCCTGGGCCACACACCCTCCAGGCTGGGGCCCCTGGAGTCACACATTAGGACTGTGCCTACCCAATCCATGGGAATTCTGCCGATGCCATTGTCCAAAACAGTAAAATTTGGAGAACCCTACAAATCCCTGAGGCCATCCCAATAGTGCAGGTCGCCCGGGACAAACAAGGGCGGTCTGATACCAGCTGAGCATCTACCTCCACTCATACCATAGATGGATGTCCCCTGAGAAGAAGATTGAACCAGACAGGACCCTAGGCCATAATCGGATACATTGCTTTGGATTACAGGCATGTCTCCTCAAAAGCCTGGATTCCAATACCAGCATCGAGGTTTTCCTGAGGCACCCATCAAAACAAATCTCGTCTCCACAAGGAACCTTGTGCATCGAGCTATGTCAAAAGCTTAGGAGAACATTTCAGCGTCTCGGTGCCACCGCCCCATTTTAAGGCCCTCATGGACACAAACACACATTAGGACCCATCCTCAGGAAAGTCCATTTCAAGTCAGCCACCCCGGTTTCTCCCGCAGAGCCATCAGATCTAAACTGTCTTGTTGCTAGGAGACAATTGGAATGCGAGGCGGGCTTCCCAGGCATCCATCCTCGAACGGTGCCCTGGAGTCATTCCATATGGGATGTCCTGGAGCTGCCCAACAAGTCTCAATTGTCCCGCAGAAGGAATCCTTGAAGGGGGCATCCCACAACTCCCAACGTGGGAAAACTTCCATGGCCTCGAGATTCCGCTCCCTTCATGAAGGGGCCGTCATGCACAGAAACTCCCACCTGAGCCAATGTCTTATCCTCGCCCTGACTTCAGATGCATGAGATATATGTTCAGATCTACAGGGATACCTGCCGTGCCCTGGCCCTGAAACCCAAGTCTAGCTTGTGTTCTCAGACTTCCGTCCTCACACTCCAGGCCCCGAAGCCCGGAAGTTTCGCAATTCCAGACCCAAAATGCAGCACTCTGCCTGCCCTCTACAAAAAAAATTTGGCCTAATGAGCTGCCCAGTCACCTTATATGAGGATAAATCTACATGGCATTCGACTGTACCCAAAGTATATAGTCTAACCTGGGCACTAATGCACTGTCTGACACAACCTGAGCTCGGACCTCCTGACCAACACCCAGACAGCTGACCGCACACTGAGCACATCAGAACCGCCATGGCCTTAGGTCATCATCTATTCCCAACTGCGGTTTTTCAGGCTTCAGAACCTAGACCTTATCTCCAACCACTGCCCAGGGGTGCCTGTGATGCAGAAATCAGAACTCGTCCTTACCCATGGCAAGAAACCTTGTGGTTGGCATGTTGTCCAACGTTCAGTGTAGGAGAAACCAGCATTCACCCGCAGGCCCCGCCAATTCTTGAGTGCGAAGAGGGCATAAACACGCATTGTGACCCTCAGCGTGAGTCCTGTGCTCTAGTAAGTCCTCTCAGTGTCTCGATCATTAGATGTCATAATGGGCTTGACATGTCCCTAGGCCACAATTTTAAACCAGATTTCTGGTTGTCCGGTCGGCCCTCCCCAGGGCTCTACTCTGGAATACCTCATTTGGTGAGACACCTGAGGTTAAAAAACAAAACAAAGCAAATCAACAACAACAACAAAACGGACTTCTTCCATTCCCAGAATGACCCAAAAATCTTGGGACGGGGCAAAACCCCAGAGAGTAAGACTCGTCCATTTCCCATGAAGTCACCCGGAAATTTCACGACCATGAGTGATACGATATCCAGAGACAAAAACTTGAGCACGAGCCTCACACTCGCCCTTTTTTCATATCCTGAAGAGTTCTCCTCATGGTCTGTAGATCAGTCCTGCCATACCTATGACCCGAAACATAAGCCGCGTTTGTGTTTTCAGACAACTGTCCAAACAGCTCTGGCCTACACACCCTACAGGCTCAGGCCCCTGGAGCCAAACCTGAGGACTGTACTTGCCCTCTCCAAGGGAATTGTATGTGCCCATTCCAATGGCCACAACCCTACTAATAGGATAAACCTCCAAACTGCCGGAGGCCATCCCAATAGTGGTGGCTTCCCAGGACAAACAGAGGCAATCTGAGCTCATCTGAGCACCTACCTGCACTCAGACGCATAGACTGATGTCCCCAGAGGTAAAAAGGAACGAACAGGCCCCTAGGCACTAAACGGATCCATTGCTGTGGTATCCAGTCATCTCTCCTCAGAGGCCAGGATTTCAATACCAGTGTATGGCTGTTTCTTTACTCACCCATCAGAAAACATCTCATCTACATATGGTAAACTTGCACGTTGGAGCTGTGTCAAAGCCTCTGTTTGGAAAAACCCTTCAGGACCCCAGTGCCACCGCTACATTCCAAGGTCTCCATAGACACAAAAAGACATTAGGACCCATCCACAGGAGAGTCCATTTCAACTCAGCCTCCTGGGTTGCTCCCCCAGATCCAGCAGATCTAACCTGTCTTGTTGCTAGGACACTATTGGAATGCGAGATGGGCTACCCAGCCATCCATCCTTAGAACCCTGCTCGGAATCGTTGCCCTGGAGCCAACCAACAGGTCTCAATTGTCCTGCAGAAGAATCTTTGCAGTTTGGACCTTCTCACAACTAACATCGTGGGAAAACCCCCACGGCCTCGTGGCCCCCCTGCCCCTTCATGAAGGGCCATCAGGGACAGAAACACCAACCTGAGCGATCTTCTGATCCTCGCCCTGACATCATAAGGACGAGATCTCGATTCAGGTCTGTAGATTGTTCCTGCCTTGTCCTCACCCAGAATCCTAAGCCTAGCTTGTTCTCAGATTTCCTTCCTCAGACTACTGTCCCACAAGCCTCCAGTTTGAAAACCAGAACTATAATGCAGCACTCTTCCTGCCCTCAGGAAGAAAAACATTGCCCTCTGGGGCTACCCAGAAACTCCAAAAGAGGATCAACCTGCACGCCATTCGACTGTACCCCAAATATATAGGCTGACCTGGGCACTATTGCCCTTTTTGACACAGCCTGAGCCTGGATTACCTGGCCCCACACAGAAAGCTGGCCGCTTACTGAGCACATCGGACCCGCCATGGTCTTAGGTCGTCATCTCTTCCCAACCTCGGTTGTCAAGTTTCAGAACCTAGACCTTATCTCCAATCACTGCCCAGGCTTGAAAGTGATGCAGAAATCACAACTCCTTTCCCGTGGCAACAAACGATGTGGTTGGCATGTTGTCCAACGTTCAGTGTAGATGAATCCAATGTGGCTCATGAGGCCCCGCTCATGTTTGCGGGCCACATTGGTCAAAACCACACATTGTGACCCTCACCCTGATCCCAGTCCTCAATAAGGCCTCTCAGATGCTAGATGAAGAGATAGCATATTGGGCTTGCCATGCCCCTAGGCCCCAAATTTTACCCAGAGTTCGAGTTCTCCCTTCACTTTTCCTTAGGGCTCTTCTTTGGAATTCCTCTTTTGGCGGGACACCTGAGGTAACAAACCTGAAAGGAGTCCTCCCTTTCCACAGATTGACGAAAAACAATTGGGATCGGTCCAAATCCTCAGAGAGGAAGATTCGTCCATGGCCCATGAGGCCTCCCCGACATTCCACGGCCATCTCTGATACAAAATCCAGAGACAAAAGCCTGAGCAAGCGCCTCAGACTCGCTCTTTCTTCATATCCGGAAGAGTTCTTCTCATGGTTTATAGATCGGGCCTGCCATACCTACGTCCCCAAACCTAAGCTGAGTTTGTGTTTTCAGACTTCTGTCCTTAAAGTCCTGGGCCACACACACTCCAGGCTGGGGCCCCTGGAGTCACACATTAGGACTGTGCCTACCCAATTCATGGGAATTCTGCCGATGCCATTGTCCAAAACAGTAAAATTTGGAGAACCCTACAAATCCCTGAGGCCATCCCAATATTGCAGGTCGCCTGGGACAAACAAGGGCGGTCTGATACCAGCTGAGCATCTACCTCCACTCATACCATAGATGGATGTCCCCTGAGAAGAAGATTGAACCAGACAGGACCCTAGGCCATAATCGGATACATTGCTTTGGATTCCAGGCTTGTCTCCTCAAAAGCCTGGATTCCAATACCAGCATAGAGGTTTTCCTGAGGCACCCATCAAAACAAATCTCGTCTCCACAAGGAACCTTGTGCATCGAGCTATGACAAAAGCTTAGGAGAATACTTCAGTGTCCCGGTGCCACCGCCCCATTTTAAGGCCCTCATGGACACAAACACACATTAGGACCCATCCTCAGGAAAGTCCATTTCAAGTCAGCCACCCCGGTTTCTCCCGCAGAGCCATCAGATCTAAACTGTCTTGTTGCTAGGAGACAATTGGAATGCGAGGCGGGCTTCCCAGGCATCCATCCTCGAACGGTGCCCTGGAGTCATTCCATATGGGATGTCCTGGAGCTGCCCAACAAGTCTCAATTGTCCCGCAGAAGGAATCCTTGAAGGGGGCATCCCACAACTCCCAACGTGGGAAAACCTCCATGGCCTCGAGATTCCGCTCCCTTCATGAAGGGGCCGTCATGCACAGAAACTCCAACCTGAGCCAACGTCTGATCCTCGCCCTGACTTCAGATGCATGAGATATAGGTTCAGATCTACAGGTGTACCTGCCGTGCCCTGGCCCTGAAACCCAAGTCTAGCTTGTGTTTTCAGACTTCCCTCCTCACACTCCCGGCCCCGAAGCCCAGAAGTTTTGCAATTCCAGACCCACAATGCAGCACTCTGCCTGCCCTCTAGAAAAAAAATTTTGCCTAATGAGCTTCCCAGGCACCTTATATGAGGATAAATCTACATGGCATTCGACTGTACCCAAAGTATATAGTCTAACCCGGGCACTAATGCACTGACACAACCTGAGCTCGGACCTCCTGACCAACACCCAGACAGCTGACCGCACACTGAGCACATCAGAACCGCCATGGCCTTAGGTCATCATCTATTCCCAACTGCGGTTTTTCAGGCTTCAGAACCTAGACCTTATCTCCAACCACTGCCCAGGGGTGCCTGTGATGCAGAAATCAGAACTCGTCCTTACCCATGGCAAGAAACCTTGTGGTTGGCATGTTGTCCAACGTTCAGTGTAGGAGAAACCAGCATTCACCCGCAGGCCCCGCCAATTCTTGAGTGCGAAGAGGGCATAAACACGCATTGTGACCCTCAGCGTGAGTCCTGTGCTCTAATAAGTCCTCTAAGTGGCTCGACCATTAGATGTCATAATGGGCTTGACATGTCCCTAGGCCACAATTTTTAACCAGATTTCTGGTTGTCCGGTCGGCCCTCCCCAGGGCTCTACTCTGGAATACCTCATTTGGTGAAACACCTGCGGTTAAAAAACAAAACAAAGCAAATCAACAACAACAACAAAACGGACTTCTTCCATTCCCAGAATGACCCAAAAATCTTGGGACGGGGCAAAACCCCAGAGAGTAAGACTCGTCCATTTCCCATGAAGTCACCCGGAAATTTCACGACCATGAGTGACACGATATCCAGAGACAAAAACTTGAGCACGAGCCTCACACTCGCCCTTTTTTCATATCCTGAAGAGTTCTCCTCATGGTCTGTAGATCAGTCCTGCCATACCTATGACCCGAAACATAAGCCGCGTTTGTGTTTTCAGACAACTGTCCAAACATCTCTGGCCTACACACCCTACAGGCTCAGGCCCCTGGAGCCAAACCTGAGGACTGTACTTGCCCTCTCCAAGGGAATTGTAAGTGCCCATTCCAATGGCCACAACCCTACTAATAGGATAAACCTCCAAACTGCCGGAGGCCATCCCAACAGTGGTGGCTTCCCAGGACAAACAGGGGCAATCTGAGCTCATCTGAGCACCTACCTGCACTCAGATGCAAGACTGATGTCCCCAGAGGTAAAAAGGAACGAACAGGCCCCTAGGCACTAAACGGATCCATTGCTGTGGTATCCAGTCATCTCTCCTCAGAGGCCTGGATTCCGATACCAGCGTATGGCTGTTTCTTGACTCACCCATCAGAAAACATCTCATCTACATATGGGAAACTTGCACGATGGAGCTGTGTCAAAGCCTCTGTTTGGAAAAACCCTTCAGGACCCCAGTGCCACCGCTACATTCCAAGGTCTCCATAGACACAAAAAGACATTAGGACCCATCCACAGGAGAGTCCATTTCAACTCAGCCTCCTGGGTTGCTCCCCCAGATGCAGCAGATCTAACCTGTCTTGTTGCTAGGACACAATTGGAATGCGAGGTGGGCTACCCAGCCATCCATCCTTAGAACCCTGTTCGGAATCATTGCCCTGGAGCCAACAAACAGGTCTCAATTGTCCTGCAGAAGAATCTTTGCAGTTTGGAGCTTCTCACAACTAACATCGTGGGAAAACCCCCACGGCCTCGTGACCACCCCGCCCCTTCATGAAGGGCCATCAGGGACAGAAACACCAAACTGAGCGATCTTCTGATCCTCGCCCTTACATCATAAGCACGAGATCTCGATTCAGGTCTGTAGATTGTTCCTGCCTTGTCCTCACCCAGAAACCTAAGCCTAGCTTGTTCTCAGATTTCCTTCCTCAGACTACTGGCCCACAAGCCTCCAGTTTGAAAACCAGAACTATAATGCAGCACTCTTCCTGCCCTCAGGAAGAAAAACATTGCCCTCTGGGGCTACCCAGAAACTCCAAAAGAGGATCAACCTGCACGCCATTTGACTGTACCCCAAATATATAGGCTGACCTGGGCCCTATTGCCCTTTTTGACACAGCCTGAGCCTGGATTACCTGGCCCCACACAGAAAGCTGGCCGCTCACTGAGCACATCGGACCCGCCATGGTCTTAGGTCGTCATCTCTTCCCAACCTCGGTTGTCAAGTTTCAGAACCTAGACCTTATCTCCAATCACTGCCCAGGCTTGAAAGTGATGCAGAAATCACAACTCCTTTCCCGTGGCAACAAACCATGTGGTTGGCATGTTGTCCAACGTTTAGTGTAGTTGAAACCAGTGTGGCCCATCATGCCCCGCTCATGTTTGCGGGCCACATTGGTCAAAACCACACATTGTGACCCTCACCCTGATCCCAGTCCTCAATAAGGCCTCTCAGTGGCTGGATGAAGAGATAGCATATTGGGTTTGCCATGCCCCTAGGCCCCAAATTTTACCCATAGTTCGGGTTCTCCTTTCACTTTTCCCCAGGGCTCTTCTTTGGAATTCCTCTTTTGGAGGGACACCTGAGGTAACAAACCTGAAAGGAGTCCTCCCATTCCACAGATTGACGAAAAACAATTGGGATCGGGCCAAATCCACAGAGAGGAAGATTCGTCCATGGCCCATGAGGCCTCCCCGACATTCCACGGCCATCTCTGATACAAAATCCAGAGACAAAAGCCTGAGCAAGCGCCTCAGACTCGCTCTTTCTTCATATCCGGAAGAGTTCTTCTCATGGTTTATAGATCGGGCCTGCCATACCTACGTCCCCAAACCTAAGCTGAGTTTGTGTTTTCAGACTTCTGTCCTCAAAGTCCTGGGCCACACACCCTCCAGGCTGGGGCCCCTGGAGTCACACATTAGGACTGTGCCTACCCAATCCATGGGAATTCTGCCGATGCCATTGTCCAAAACAGTAAAATTTGGAGAACCCTACAAATCCCTGAGGCCATCCCAATAGTGCAGGTCGCCCGGGACAAACAAGGGCGGTCTGATACCAGCTGAGCATCTACCTCCACTCATACCATAGATGGATGTCCCCTGAGAAGAAGATTGAACCAGACAGGACCCTAGGCCATAATCGGATACATTGCTTTGGATTACAGGCATGTCTCCTCAAAAGCCTGGATTGCAATACCAGCATCGAGGTTTTCCTGAGGCACCCATCAAAACAAATCTCGTCTCCACAAGGAACCTTGTGCATCGAGCTATGTCAAAAGCTTAGGAGAACATTTCAGCGTCTCGGTGCCACCGCCCCATTTTAAGGCCCTCATGGACACAAACACACATTAGGACCCATCCTCAGGAA
Organism: Mustela nivalis; assembly: GCF_964662115.1. Taxonomy (NCBI): domain Eukaryota; kingdom Metazoa; phylum Chordata; class Mammalia; order Carnivora; family Mustelidae; genus Mustela; species Mustela nivalis. Next base: position 40,664 of record NW_028134511.1, on the reverse strand, counting down.
AGTCCATTTCAAGTCAGCCACCCCGGTTTCTCTCGCAGAGCCATTAGATCTAAACGGTCTTGTTGCTGGGAGACAATTGGAATGCGAGGCCGGCTTCCCAGGCATCCAACCTCGAACAGTGCCCTGGAGTCATTCCATATGGGATGTCCTGAAGCTGCCCAACAGGTCTCAATTGTCCCGCAGAAGGTATCCTTGAAGGGGGCATCCCACAACACCCAACGTGGGAAAACCTACATGGCCTCGAGATTTCGCTCTCTTCATGAAGGGGCCGTCATGCACATAAACTCCAACGTGAGACAACGTCTGATCCTCGCCCTGACTTCAGATGCATGAGATATTGGTTCAGATCTACAGTGGTACCTGCCGTGTCCTCGCCCTGAAACCCAAGTCTAGCTTGTGTTCTCAGACTTCCGTCCTCACACTCCAGGCCCCGAAGCCCAGAAGTTTCGCAATTCCAGACCCACAATGCAGCACTCTGCATTCCCTCTAGAAAGAAATTTGGCCTAATGAGCTGCCCAGGCACCTTATATGAGGATAAATCTACATGGCATTCGACTGTACCCAAAGTATATAGTCTAACCTGGGCACTAATGCACTGTCTGACACAACCTGAGCTCGGACCTCCTGACCAACACCCAGACAGCTGACCGCACACTGAGCACATCAGAACCGCCATGGCCTTAGGCCATCATCTCTTCCCAACTGCGGTTTTTCAGGCTTCAGAACCTAGACCTTATCTCCAACCACTGCCCAGGGGTGCCTGTGATGCAGAAATCAGAACTCGTCCTTACCCATGGCAAGAAACCTTGTGGTTGGCATGTTGTCCAACGTTAAGTGTAGGAGAAACGAGCATTCACCCGCAGGCCACGCCAATTCTTGAGTGCGAAGAGGGCATAAACACGCATTGTGACCCTCAGCGTGAGTCCTGTGCTCTAGTAAGTCCTCTCAGTGGCTCGACCATTAGATGTCATAATGGGCTTAACATGTCCCGAGGCCCCAATTTTAAACCAGATTTCTGGTTGTCTGGTCGGCCCTCCCCAGGGCTCTACTCTGGAATACCTCATTTGGTGAGACACCTGAGGTTAAAAAAACAATACAAAGCAAATCAACAAAAACAACAAAACGGACTTCTTCCATTCCCAGAATGACCCAAAAATCTTGGGACGGGGTAAAACTTCAGAGAGTAAGACTCGTCCATTTCCCATGAAGTCACCCGGAAATTTCACGACCATGAGTGACACGATATCCAGAGACAAAAACTTGAGCACGAGCCTCACACTCGCCCTTTTTTCATATCCTGAAGAGTTCTCCTCATGGTCTGTAGATCAGTCCTGCCATACCTATGACCCGAAACATAAGCCGCGTTTGTGTTTTCAGACAACTGTCCAAACAGCTCTGGCCTACACACCCTACAGGCTCAGGCCCCTGGAGCTAAACCTGAGAACTGTACTTGCCCTCTCCAAGGGAATTGTATGTGCCCATTCCAATGGCCACAACCCTACTAATAGGATAAACCTCCAAACTGCCGGAGGCCATCCCAACAGTGGTGGCTTCCCAGGACAAACAGGGGCAATCTGAGCTCATCTGAGCACCTACCTGCACTCAGACGCAAGACTGACGTCCCCAGAGGTAAAAAGGAACGAACAGGCCCCTAGGCACTAAACGGATCCATTGCTGTGGTATCCAGTCATCTCTCCTCAGAGGCCTGGATTCCAATACCAGCGTATGGCTGTTTCTTGACTCACCCATCAGAAAACATCTCATCTACATATGGGAAACATGCACGTTGGAGCTGTGTCAAAGCCTCTGTTTGGAAAAACCATTCAGGACCCCAGTGCCACCGCTACATTCCAAGGTCTCCATAGACACAAAAAGACATTAGGACCCATCCACAGGAGAGTCCATTTCAACTCAGCCTCCTGGGTTGCTCCCCCAGATGCAGCAGATCTAACCTGTCTTGTTGCTAGGACACAATTGGAATGCGAGGTGGGCTACCCAGCCATCCATCCTTAGAACCCTGCTCGGAATCGTTGCCCTGGAGCCAACCAACAGGTCTCAATTGTCCTGCAGAAGAATCTTTGCAGTTTGGTGCTTCTCACAACTAACATCGTGGGAAAACCCCCACGGCCTCGTGACCCCCCCGCCCCTTCATGAAGGGCCATCAGGGACAGAAACACCAACCTGAGAGATCTTCTGATCCTCGCCCTGACATCATAAGCACGAGATCTCAATTCAGGTCTGTAGATTGTTCCTGCCTTGTCCTCACCTAGAATCCTAAGCCTAGCTTGCTGTCAGATTTCCTTCCTCAGACTACTGGCCCACAAGCCTCCAGTTTGAAAACCAGAACTATAATGCAGCACTCTTCCTGCCCTCAGGAAGAAAAACATTGCCCTCTGGGGCTACCCAGAAACTCCAAAAGAGGATCAACCTGCACGCCATTCTACTGTACCCCAAATATATAGGCTGACCTGGGCCCTATTGCCCTTTTTGACACAGCCTGAGCCTGGATTACCTGGCCCCACACAGAAAGCTGGCCGCTCACTGAGCACATCGGACCCGCCATGGTCTTAGGTCGTCATCTCTTCCCAACCTCGGTTGTCAAGTTTCAGAACCTAGACCTTATCTCCAATCACTGCCGAGGCTTGAAAGTGATGCAGAAAACACAACTCCTTCTCCGTGGCAAGAAACCATGTTGTTGGCATATTGTCCAACGTTCAGTGTAGTTGAAACCAGTGTGGCCCATGAGGCCCCGCTCATGTTTGCGAGCCACATTGTTCAAAAGCACACATTGTGACCCTCACCCTGATCCCAGTTCTCAATAAGGCCTCTGAGTGGCTGGATGAAGAGATAGCATATTGTGGTTGCCATGCCCCTAGGCCCCAAATTTTACCCAGAGTTCGGGTTCTCCCTTCACTTTTCCCCAGGGCTCTTCTTTGGAATTCCTCTTTTGGCGGGACACCTGAGGTAACAAACCTGAAAGGAGTCCTCCCATTCCACAGATTGACGAAAAACAATTGGGATCGGGCCAAATCCACAGAGAGGAAGATTCGTCCATGGCCCATGAGGCCTCCCCGACATTCCACGGCCATCTCTGATACAAAATCCAGAGACAAAAGCCTGAGCAAGCGCCTCAGACTCGCTCTTTCTTCATATCCAGAAGAGTTCTTCTTATTGTTTATAGATCGGGCCTGCCATACCTACGTCCCCAAACCTAAGCTGAGTTTGTGTTTTCAGACTTCTGTCCTCAAAGTCCTGGGCCACACACCCTCCAGGCTGGGGCCCCTGGAGTCACACATTAGGACTGTGCCTACCCAATCCATGGGAATTCTGCCGATGCCATTGTCCAAAACAGTAAAATTTGGAGAACCCTACAAATCCCTGAGGCCATCCCAATAGTGCAGGTCGCCCGGGACAAACAAGGGCGGTCTGATACCAGCTGAGCATCTACCTCCACTCATACCATAGATGGATGTCCCCTGAGAAGAAGATTGAACCAGACAGGACCCTAGGCCATAATCGGATACATTGCTATGGATTACAGGCATGTCTCCTCAAAAGCCTGGATTCCAATACCAGCATCGAGGTTTTCCTGAGGCACCCATCAAAACAAATCTCGTCTCCACAAGTAACCTTGTGCATCGAGCTATGTCAAAAGCTTAGGAGAATACTTCAGGGTCCCGGTGCCACCGCCCCATTTTAAGGCCCTCATGGACACAAACACACATTAGGACCCATCCTCAGGAAAGTCCATTTCAAGTCAGCCACCCCGGTTTCTCCCGCAGAGCCATCAGATCTAAACTGTCTTGTTGCTAGTAGACAATTGGAATGCGAAGCAGGCTTCCCAGGCATCCATCCTCGAACGGTGCCCTGGAGTCATTCCATATGGGATGTCCTGGAGCTGTCCAACAGGTCTCAATTGTCCCGCAGAAGGAATCCATGAAGGGGGCATCCCACAACTCCCAACGTGGGAAAACCTCCATGGCCTCGAGATTCCGCTCCCTTCATGAAGGGGCCGTCATGCACAGAAACTCCAACCTGAGCCAACATCTGATCCTCGCCCTGACTTCAGATGCATGAGATATAGGTTCAGATCTACAGGGGTACCTGCCGTGCCCTGGCCCTGAAACCCAAGTCTAGCTTGTGTTCTCAGACTTCCGTCCTCACACTCCAGGCCCCGAAGCCCAGAAGTTTCGCAATTCCAGACCCACAATGCAGCACTCTACATGCCCTCTAGAAAGAAATTTGGCCTAATGAGCTGCCCAGGCACCTTATATGAGGATAAATCTACATGGCATTCGACTGTACCCAAAGTATATAGTCTAACCTGGGCACTAATGCACTGTCTGACACAACTTGAGCTCGGACCTCCTGACCAACACCCAGACAGCTGACCGCACACTGAGCACATCAGAACCGCCATGGCCTTAGGTCATCATCTCTTCCCAACTGCTGTTTTTCAGGCTTCAGAACCTAGACCTTATCTCCAACCACTGCCCAGGGGTCTTGTGATGTAGAAATCAGAACTCGTCCTTACCCATGGCAAGAAACCTTGTGGTTGGCATGTTGTCCAACGTTCAGTGTAGGAGAAACCAGCATTCACCCGGAGGCCCCGCCAATTCTTGAGTGCGAAGAGGGCATAAACACGCATTGTGACCCTCAGCGTGAGTCCTGTGCTCTAGTAAGTCCTCTCAGTGGCTCGACCATTAGATGTCATAATGGGCTTGACATGTCCCTAGGCCACAATTTTAAACCAGATTTCTGGTTGTCCGGTCGGCCCTCCCCAGGGCTCTACTCTGGAATACCTCATTTGGTGAGACATCTGAGGTTAAAAAACAAAACAAAGCAAATCAACAACAACAACAAAACGGACATCTTCCATCCCCAGAATGACCCAAAACTCTTGGGACGGGGCAAAACCCCAGAGAGTAAGACTCGTCCATTTCCCATGAAGTCACCCGGAAATTTCACGACCATGAGTGACACGATATCCAGAGACAAAAACTTGAGCACGAGCCTCACGCTCGCCCTTTTTTCATATCCTGAAGAGTTCTCCTCATGGTCTGTAGATCAGTCCTGCCATACCTATGACCCGAAACATAAGCCGCGTTTGTGTTTTCAGAAAACTGTCCAAACAGCCCTGGCCTACACACCCCAAAGGCTCAGGCCCTTGGAGCCAAACCTGAGGACTGTACTTGCCCTCTCCAAGGGAATTGTGTGTACCCATTCCAATGGCCACAATCCTACTAATAGGATAAACCTCCAAAGTTCCTTAGGCCATCCCAATAGTGGTGGCTTCCCAGGACAAACAGGAGCAATCTGAGCACATCAGAGCACCTTCCTGCACTCAGACCCATAGACTGATGTCCCCAGAGGAAAAAAGGAATGAGCAGACCACTAGGCACTAATCAGATCTATTGCTATGGTTTCCAGGCATTTCTCCTCAGAGGCCTGGATTTCAATACCAGCATATGGCTGTTTCTTGACTCACCCATCAGAACAAATCTCATCTACATATGGGAAACTTGCGCGGTGGAGCTGTGTCAAAGTCTCTGTTTAGAAGAACCCATCAGGGACCCAGTGCCACTGCTTCATTCCAAGGTCTCCATAGACACAAAAACATATTAGGACACATCCACAGGAGAGTCAATTTCAACTCAGCCTCCTCAGTTGCTCCCCCAGATCCAGCAGATCTAACCTTTCTTGTAGCTAGGAGAAAATTGGAATGCCAGGTGGGGTACCTAGCCATCCATCCTCAGAACCATGCTTGGAATCCTTGGCCTGGCACCAACTAACAGGTCTCAATTGTCCTGGAGAAGAATCTTTGTAGTTTGGAGCTTCTCACCACTCCCATCGTGCGAAAACCCCCATGGCCTCGTGATTCCCCCCCTTCATGAAGGGGCCATCAGGGACAGAAAGTCCAACCTGAAGATCGTCTGATCCTCACCCTGACTTCAGATGCACGAGATCTCGATTCAGGTCTGTAGATTGTGCCTGCCATGTCCTCACCCATAAAAACTAAGCCTAGCTTGTGTTCTCAGACTTCAGTCCTCAGACTACTGGCCCACAAGCCCTCCAGTTTGGCAATCCAGAAGTACAATGCGGCACTCTGCCTGCACCCTGGAAGAAGAACATTGCCCTCTGGGGCTACCCAGAAACCCCAAATGAGGATCAACCTGCACGCCATTTGGCTGTACACCAAATATATAGGCTGAAGTGGGCACAATTGCCCATTCTGACACAGCCTGAGCCTGGAAGTCCTGGCCCCACCCAGACAGCTGGCCGCACACTGAGCACATCGGACCCGCCATGGCCTTAGGTCGTCATCTCTACCCAACCTCGGTTTTCAGGTTTCAGAACCTTGACCTTATCTCCAATCACTGCCCAGGTTTGAAAATGTTGCAGAAATCCGAACTCGTTCCCTTGGCAAGAAACCTCGTGGTTGGCATGTTGTCCAACGTTCAGTGTAGTTGAAACCAGTGTGGCACATGAGACCCAGCCCATGCTTGAGGGCCACATTGGTCTCAAACACACATTGTGACCCTCAGCCTGAGCCCGGTCCTCAGGCAAGGCCTCTCAGTGGCTGCATGAAGAAACAGCATATTGGGCTTGCCATGCCCCTAGACCCTAATTTTTAACCATATTTCGGGTTGTCCCTTCACTCTTGCGCAGGGCTCTGCTTTGGAATTCCTCTTTTGGTGGGACACCTCAGGTAACAAACCCTAAAGGAGTCCTCCCATCCCACAGATTCACGAAAAAGAATTGGGATAGGGCCAAATCCACAGAGAGGAAGATTCGTCCATGGCCCATGAGGCCTCCCCGACTTTCCACGGCCATCGCTGATACAAAATCCAGAGACAAAAGCCTAACTAAGCGCCTCAGACTCGCTCTTTCTTCATATCCTGAAGAGTTCTTCTCATGATTTGTAGTTCGGCCGTGCCATACCTACGTTCCCAAACCTAAGCTGAGTTTGTGTTTTTTGAGTTCTGTCCTCAAAGTCCTGGGCCACACACCCTCCAGGCTGGGCCCCTGGAACCACACATTAGGACTGGGCCTAACCAATCCATGGGAATTCTGCCCATTCCATTATCCAAAACCGTACAAATTAGGAGAAACCTCCAAATTCCCTGAGGCCATACCAATGGTGTAGGTTGTCCGGGACAAAAAAGGGCCGTCTGACACCAGCTGAGCATCTACCTCCACTCATACCATAGATGGATGTCCCCAGAGAAGAAGATTGACCAGACAGGACCCCAAGCCATAATGGGATCCATAGCTTTGGTTTACAGGCATGTCTCCTCAAAAGCCTGGTTTCCAATACCAGCTGAGGGCTTCTCCTGAGGCACCCATCAGAACAAATCTCGTCTACACATGGGAAACTTGCATGTTGGAGCTCTCTCAAAGCCTCTGGTTAGAAGGACATTTCAGGTTCCCGGTGCCAGCGCCTCATTCCAAGGTCTCCATGGAGACACACCCACATTAGGACCCATCCTCAGGAGAGTCCATTTCAACTCAGCCCCCTCAGGTGCTCCCCCTGATCCAGCAGATCTAACCCGTCTTGTCGCTAGGAGATGATTGGAATGAGAGGCAGGCTTCCCAGACATCCATACTTAGAACCATTCTCAGAATTATGCTGTATGGGAAGTCCTGTAGCCAACCAACAGGTCTCAATAGTCCCGCAGAAGAATCTTTACTGTTTGGAGCATCTCACAACTCCCATCGTGGGCAAACCTCCATGGCCTCGTGATCCCGCCCCCTGTGCTTCATGAAGGGGCCATCAGGGACAGAAGCTCCAACCTGATCGATCGTCTGATCCTCGCCCTAACTTCAGATGCAGGACATCTTGATTCAGCTCTGCAGAGTGTGTCTGCCGTGCCCTTGCCCAGAAACGTAAGTCTAGTTTGTGTTCTCAACTTCCATCCTCACATTCCTGGCCCACAAGCCCTCCAGTTTGGCAATTCCAGAACTACAAGGCAGCACTCTGCCTGCTTTCCGGAAGAAAAACATTGCCCTCTGGGGCTACCCAGATTCCCCAAATGAGGATCAACCTGCATGCCACTTGACTGGACCCCAATTATACAGGCTGCCCTGGGCACTACTGCCCTTTCTGGCACAGCCTGAGACTGAACCTCCTGGCTCGCACACACCCAGCTAGCCACACACTGAGCACATCAGACCCGCCATGGCCTTAGGTTATCATCTCTTTCCAACCTCGGTTTTCAGGCTTCAGAACCTAAACCTTATCTCCAGTCACCACCCAGGGTTGAACATGATGCAGGAATCAGAACTCCTTCCCCATGGCAAGAAACCTTGTGGTTGGCATGTTGTCCAACGTAAAATGTAGTTGAAACCAGTGTGGCCCATGAGGCCCTGCAGATGCTTGAGGACCAAGTCGTTCACAAACATGCATTCTGACCCTCAACGTGAGCCCAGTTCTCAAGTAAGGCCTCTCAGTGGCTGGACCAAAAGACAGCATATTGGGCTTGTCATGCCCCTAGGCCCCAATTTTTAACCAGATTTCTGGTTGTCCAGTCTCCCCTCCCCAGGGCTCGGCTTTGGAATCCCTCTTTTGGTGGGACACCTGAGGTAACAAAACTGAAAGGACTCCTCCCATCCCACAGTTTGACCCAAAACAATTGGAATCGGGCCAAATCCACAGAGCCCATGAGGCCTCCCTGACATTCCACGCCCATCGTTGACACAAAATCCAGAAACAAAAGCCTGAACGAGTGCCTCACAATCTCTCTTTCTATATATCTGGAAGAATTCTCCTCACGGTCTGTAGATCGGGCCTGCCATACCTACGTCCCTAAACCTAAACTGAGTTTGTGTTTTCGACTTCTGTCTCCACAGTCCTGAGGCACACACCCTGCAGGCTGGGGCCCCTGGAGCCACATAAAAACTGTGCCTTCCCTCTCCACGGGAATTCTGCCCATTCCATTGTCCATAATCATAAAATTAGGAGAAACCTCCAAAGTCCCCAAGGCCTTCACAATAGTGTAGGCCGCCTGGGACAAACAAGGGCCATCTGACACCAGCTGAGCATCTAACTCCACTAATACCTTAGATGGATGTACACAGAGAAGAAGATTCAACCGGACAGGCCCCTAGGCTCTAAACGGAGCCATTGCTTTGGCTTCCAGTTATCTCTCTTCAGAGGCCTATATTCCAATAACAGTATATGGGGGTTTCCTGAGGCACGAATTAGAACAAATCTCGTCTCCACATGGGAAACTTGTCCTTTGGAGATGTCTCAAAACCTCCGGTTAGGAGAATCCTTCAGGGCCCATGCACCAACGCCCCATTCCAAGGTCTCCATGGACACAAACCCACATTAGCATCCATCCTCAGGAGAGTCCATTTCAACTCAGCCCCCTTGGTTGCTCTGACAGAGCCAGCATATCAAACCTGTCTATTTGCTAGGAGACAACTGCAATGTGAGGCGGGCTTCCCATGCATCCATCCTAAGATCCCTGCTCTGGTGTCATTCTGTATGGTATGTACTGGAGTGATACAAAAGGTCTCAATTGTTGATCAGAAGGAATCTTTGTTGTTTGGAGCATCTCACAACTTCCATTGTGGGTAAACCTCCATGGAGTGGAGATGCTGTCCCCTTCATAAAGTGGCCAGAATGGACAGAAATTCAAACCTAAGCCTAGGTTTGAACCTCGCCCTGACTTCAGATTCATGATATCCCGATTCAGATCTGCAGAGGGTGCCTGCCGTGCCCTCGCCCAGAACCTACGCCTAACATGTGTTCTCAGACTTCCGTCCTCACACTCCCCGTCCACAAGGCATCCACTTTGGAAATTCCGGAGCCACAATGCAGCACTCTGCCTGTTCTCCAGAAGAAAAACATTGCCCTTTGGGCTAACCAGAAATACCAAATAAAGATCAACCTGCACGGCACTCAGTTGTACCCCAATTATACAATCTACCCTGGGCACTAATGCCCTGTCTGACACAGCACAAGCTTGGACCTCCCGACCAACACCCAGACAGCTGGCTCCACGCTGAGCATATCGGACCCAACATGGTCTTAGGTCGTCATCTCTTCCCAACCTCGGTTTTCAGACTTCACAACCTAGACCTTATCTCCAATCACTGCCCAAGAGTGAATGACATGCAGAAATCAGAATTAATGCTTCCCCATGGCAAGAACTCATGTGGTTGACATGTTGACTATCATTCAGTGTAGGAGAAACAAGCATGCACCATGAGTCCCCACCCATGCTTGAGTACCACGAGGGCATAAACACGCATTGTCACCCTCAGCATGAGTTCTGTCCTCAATGAAGGCCTCTCAGTGGCTGGACCATTAGAAGGCATATTGGGCTTGCCATGCCCCTAGGCCCGTATTTTTAGTTAGATTTCTTGTTGTCCAGGGTTCTGCTCTGGAATCCCTCTTTTGGTGGGACACCTTAGTTAACAAAACTAAATCCCACAGATTAACCCAAAACAATTGGGATCTGGCCAAATCCACAGAGAGAAAGACTCTTCCATGGCCCATGAGGACTCCTCGACATTCCACAGCCATCATTGACACAAAATCCAGGGGCAAAAGCCTGACAAGTGTCACACTTTCACCCTTTATTCATATCTCAAAAAGTTCTCCTCATAGTCTGTAAATCGGACCTGCCATACCTACGTCCCCAAAGCTAAGCTGAGTTTGTGTTTTCAGACATCTGTCCCCACAGTCCTTGCCCACACACCCTCAAGGCTGGGCCCTTGGAGCCACACATCAGGTCTGTGCCTGCCCACTCCACAGGAATTCTGCCCATGCCATTGTCCATAATCATACAATTTAGGAGAAACCTCCAAAGTCCCCGAGGCCATCCCTATAGTGTAGGCCACCCGGACAAACAGGAGCGGTCTGACACCAGCTGAGCAACTACCTCCATTTCATAAAATAGACAGATGTCGACAGAGAAGAAGATTGAACCAGAGAGGCTCCTAGGACCTAATTGGATGCATTGCTGTGGTTTCTATGTATCTCTCCTCAGAGGCCTGGTTCTAATACCAGCATATGTGGGTTTCCTGAGGCACCAATTAGAACAAATCTTGTCTCCGCATGGAAAACTTGCTCTTTCGAGTTGTTTCAAAATCTCCGGTTAGAATCCTTTAGAGCCCTGGGGCCACCACCCCATTCCAACGTCCTCATGGACACAAACACACATTAAGACCCATCTTTAGGAGAGTCCATTTCAACTCAGCTCCCACGATTGCTCCTGCATAGCCATCAGATCGTACCTGTCTTGTGGCAGGGAGACAATTGGTGTAAGAGGCAGTCTGCTCAGGCATCCATCCTTAGAACCCGGCTCTGGAGTCATTCCATATGGGATGTCCTGGAGCCATCCAACAGTTCTCAATTTTCCCGCAGAAGGAATCCTTGCAGTTTGGAGCATCCCACAACTCCCAACGTGGGAAAACCTCCATGGCCTCGAGATTCCACCCCTTTGATGAAGGGGCCATCATGGACAGAAACTCCAACCTGCGCCTAAGTCTGATCCTCGTCCTACTTCAGATGAATGAGATTTTGATTCGGATCTGCAGAGGGTGCCTGCCGTGCCCTCGCCCTGAAACTTAAGTCTAGCTTATGATCTCAGACTTACGTCCTCACACTCCTGGTCCCGACGCCCTCAAGTTTGGCAATTCTGGACCCACAATGCTGCACTCTGCCTGCCCACCAGAAGAAAAATGTTGCCCCAGTGAGCTTCCCTGACACAATAAATGAGGATGAACCTACATGGAACTCAACTGTACCCAAATTATACATTCTAACCTGGGCACTAATGCACTGTCTGACACAGCCTGAATCCATACCTCCTGAACAACACCCAGAAAGCTGACCGCACACTGAGCACATCGGACCCTCCATGACCTTAGGTTATCATCTCATCCCAACCTCGATTTTCTGGATTCAGAACTTAGATCTTATCTCCAGTCACTGCCCAGGGGTGAACATGATGCAGAAATCAGAATTCCTCCTTCCCCATGGAAAGAAACCTTGTGGTTCGTATGTTGTCCAAAGTTCAGTGTAGGAGAATCAAGCATGGCCCATGAGTCCCCGCCCATGCTTGATATCTACATTGGGCACAAACATGCATTGTGACCCTCAGTGTGAGCACTGTACTCAAGTAAGACCTCTCAGTGGCTGGACCAAGGTACCCCATATGGGGATTGCCATGCCCTTAGGCCCCCAATCTTATACAGAGTTCGGGTTGTCCAGTCGCCCCTTCCCAGGGTTCTGCTCTGGAATCCCTCTTTAGTGGCACACCTGAGGTAAAAAAAAAAAAAAAACAGAATGGACTCCTCCCATCCCACGGAATGACCCCAAAATATTGGGATCATCCAAATCCCCATAGAGGAAGTCTCACCCATGGTCCATGAGGACGCCCCTACTTTCCACGGCCATCAGTGACACAAAATCCAGAGTCAAAAGCCTGAGCAAGTGCCTCACACTCACTCTTTGTTCATATCCTGAAGAGTTCTGCTCAAGGTCTGTAGATCGGGCCTCCCATACCTATGTCCCCAAACCTAAGACGAGTTTCTGTTTTCAGACTTCTGTCCCCACATCTCTGACCCACACACCCTCCATGCTTGAGCCCATAGAGCCACACCTCAGGATTGTGCCTTCCCTCCCCAAATGAATTCTGCCCATTTCATTGGCCACAAAGTTGCAAATTAGGAGAAACCTCCAAAGTCAAAGTGGCCATCCCAATAGTGTAGACTGCCCAGGACAAATAGGGGCAATCTGACACCAGCTGAGGAACTACCTCCACTCAATCCCATAGACAGATGAACCGAGAGAAGAAGATTAAACCAGACAGGCCCCAGGCCCTAATCAGATCCATTGCCTTGGTTTCCAGGCATCTCTCCTCAGAGTTCTGGTTTCCAATACCAGCATATTGGGGGTTACTGAAGCACCAATGAGAACAAATCTTGTTTCCCCATGGGAAAAATGCTTCTTGGAGCTGTGTCAAAACCTCTGGTTAGGAGCATCCTTCAGAGCCCTGGTGCCACTGCCCCATTCCAAGGTCTCCATGGACACAATCCCACATTATGACCGATCCTCAGGAGAATGCATTTCAACTCAGCCCCCTCGGCTGCTACATCATAGGCAGCAATCAAACGTGCCGTTTCGCTAGGAGACAATTGGAATGCAAGGCCGGATGCCCAGGCATCCATCCTTAGAACCCTGCTCTGCAATTGTTCCATATGGGATGTCCTGGAGCCATCCAACAGGTTTCAACTGACCCGCAGAAAATCCTTGTGGTTTGGAGCATCTCACTACTGCCATCATGGGAAAACACCAATGGCGGTGTGATGACCCCCCTTCATGAAGGGGCCATCATGGACAGAAACTCCAACCTGAGCCAATATATGAACCTCGCCCTGACCTCAGATGCATGAAATCTCAATTCAGCTCTGCAGAGTGTGCCTGCCATTTCCTCGCCCTGAAACCAAAGCAAAGCTTCAGTTCTCAGACTTACATCCTTGCATTCCTGGCCGCAAGGCCTCCAGTTTGGCAGTTCCGGAGCCAGAATGCAGCACTCTGCCTGCCCTCCAGAAGAAAGACTTTGCTTTATGGGGCTACGGAGAAACCCCAAATAATTATCTTCTGCATGCCACTCAACTGTACCCCAATTATACAGCGTATCTGGGCACGAATGCCCTGTCTGGCACAGCCTGAGTGCAGACCTCCTGAACGACACATAGAAAGCTGGCCCCAAACTGAACACATCGGACCCGCCATGGCCTTAGGTCGTCATCTCTTCCAAACCTCGGTTTTCAGGCTTCAGAACCTAGACCTTATCTCCAATTAGTGCCCAGAGGTGAACGTGATGCAGAAATCAAAACTCCTCCTTCCCCATGGCAAGAAACCCTGAGGTTGGCATGTCCAAGGTTCACTGTAGGAGAAACCTGCAAGCTCAATGAGGTCCCGCCCAATATTGAGGACCACCTTGGGCACAAACACACATTGTGACCCTCAGCATGAGTCCACTATTCAAGTAACGTCTCTCAGTGGCTGGACCAAGAATCTGCATATGGGCTTGCCATGCCCAATGGACCCCAGGCCTAACCAGAGGGTGGGTATTCCAGTTGTATGTACTCAGTGCTCTGCTCTAGAATCCCTCTATTGTGGGGACACATGAGGCAGAAAACAGGACTCCTCCCTTCCCACAAAATGACCCCAATCTCTTGGGAGCCGGACAAATCACCAGAGAGGGAGACTTCCATGGCCCATGAGACCATGCTTACATTAAATGACCATCATGAATACAACATCCAGAGACATAAGCCTGAACGACCGCCTCTCACTCGCCTTACTTTCTAATCACAATGAGCTCCCCTCACGGACTGTAGATCACTCCTGCCATAACCTCAGCCCCAAACCTCAGCCGAGTTTGTGTTTTTGGATGTCTGTCCCCACAGCCCTGGCCCACACAGTCGCCAGGCTGGGGCCTCTGGAGCCACACCACAGGACTGTCCTGCTCTCTCCAAGGAGACTATGCCCATTCCATTGCCCATAACCCCACAGAATAGGAGAAACCTCAAGGCCCCCGAGGACATCCCACTACTATAAGCCTCTCTGGACAAAGGCATCCTGACACAAGCTGAGCAACTACCTCCATGCAGAAACACAGACAGATGTCGGCAGAGACAGTAGATTGAACCAGACAGGCCCCTGGGCCCTAATCTGAACTCTTGCTTTGGTTTCCAGGTGTCACTCCTCAGAGGCCTGGGTTTGAAGACCAGCATCTGGGGCTTTCCTGAGACACCAAACAGAACAACTATCGTCTCCACATGGGAAGCTTCATTGTTGGAGCTGTGTCAAACCCTTCGGTTTGGAGAAACCTGCAGAGTCCCTGAGCCACCGCCACATTCCAAGGTCTCCATGGCCACCAACCCACAGTATGACTCATCCTCAGGAGAGTCCATTTCTACTCAGCCCTCTGAGAAACCCGCCCAAGAGCCTGCAGATTGAGCCTGCCTTGCCCCAAGCAGCCAGTGGGAATGTGAGGTGGCATTTGCAGACATTCATGCTTAGACCCCTTCTCTCGAGTCTTTCTGTAGGGGTCATCCTAGAACCATCTCATAGTACTCGACTGTCCTACAGAGGAAACCTTGATGTTTGGGGCAGCTCATAACTCCCAGCGTTGGGAAACCTCCCTGGCCTCATGACGCCCCCACCCCCTTCAGGAAGGGGCCATAATGGACACAAACTCCAACCTGAGGCAAAGTCTGATACTCGCCCTGACCTCAGATGCAGGAGATCTAGATTCAGTCTCTGCAGAGTGGGCCTGCCATGCCCTCGGCCCCAAACCTAACGCTAGCTTGTGTTTTCAGACTTCCCTCTTCACACTCCTGGCAAACAAGCCCTCCAGACTGGGAATTCCAGAACCACAACACAGTTTTCTGCCTGCCCACCAGAAGAAAAACGTTGCCCTATGGGGCTCTCCAGAAACCACAAATGAGAACCAACCTGCTCTGGCCTCGACCGCACCCTAACTGGAAAGGCTACCCTGGTCAGTAGTGCTCTGTCTGACACAGCCTGACGTCCCGACAGACAAGGAAACAACTGGCGGCACACTAAGCACATCAGACAGGCCATGGCCTTATGCCGTCATCTCTTCCCAACCTGGGTTTTCAGACATCTGACCCTAGATATTATATCAAATCCTGGCAAACGTGGGTAACTGAAGCACAAATCAGATCTTCTCCTTCCCCATGGCTGGAAAGCTTGCTGTTGGCATGGAGTCATACCTTCAGTGTAGGAGAAACCTTCATGGCCCCTGAGGCCAAGCCTAAACTTGAGTGCCTCCTTGGGTACAAACTCGCATTGGGACCATCAGCATGGGCCCCATGTCGAAGTAAGGTCTCTCAGGGCCTCGACCAAGAGCCCGCATATGGGGCTTGCCAAGCCCCTATGATCCCAATCTTTACAAGAGCTCGAGTATTCCATTTGCTCGAACCCAGGACTGTGATCTGGAGTTCCTCTCCTGGAAGAACACCTGAGTCAGACAGCAGGACTCCACCCTTCCCACAAAATGTCCCCAAAATCTTAAGAGCTGGACCAACTCCTCAGAGAGGGAGACTCTTCCATAGCCCCTGAGGTCACCCCTACATTCCATGGCTATGGGAGACAAAACATCCAAAGACAAAAGCTTGCGTGACTGCCTCCCATTTGCCCTTCTTTCATAAGCTGAGGATCTCCTCTCACGGTCTGTGGGTCCATCCTGCCATGCTCTCGGCTCCACACCCAAGCCGAGTTTGTGTTTTCAGACTTCTGTACCCACAGCCCGGACCCACACACCCTCCAGGCTAGGGCCTATGGAGACACACTGAAGGACTGTGCCAGTCCTCTCCAAGAAAACTGTACCCAATCCATTGGCCACAACCCTAGAGATTAGGAGAATCCAATAAGGTCTCCAAGGCCATGCCTCGGCCATGGACTAAGAGGGGCACTCTGACACCAGCTGAGCAACTATCTTCACTTAGATACTCAGACAGTGTCCCCAGAGACAGAAGATTGAAACGGACAGGCATCTAGGCTCTAATCTGAACCCTAGCTTTGGTTTCCAGGTGTCTCTACTCAGAGAACTGGTTTGAAGACCAGTATCTGGGGCTTTTCTGAGGCACCAAAGAGAACCTGTCTCATCTCCACATAGGGATCTCTTTTTAATTGGAGCAATATTACACCCTTCGGTTAGGCGAATACTTCATGGCCCCTGAGCTGCCAACATATTCCAAGGTCTCCATGCACACAAACCCACATTATGACCCATCCGCAGGAGAGTCCATTTCAATTCAGCCCCCTAGTTAGCTCGCCCCAGAGCCAGTAGTTCAAACATGTCTTGTCACAAAGAGCCAATGGGAATGTGAGGTATGCTGTACAGGCATCCATCCTTCGAATCCTGCTCTCCAGTCTTTCCGTATGGGACATCCTGGAGCCATTCAACAGGACTCGACTGTCCAGCAGATGGAAAGCTTGTGGTATGGGTCAACGCACAAACTAGAGTTTGTGCTGGTGTCTAAGGTGCTGTGCAGGATTCTCCAATCTTGAGGGTTTGGCACAGGTCGAAGGGCATGGTTTCCTACTGGGGACAGGAGATATTCTATTGTGTGGCTCAGGGACCACGTGTTGTATCCTAAGTTGGTATTTCAGAACAGGACCCTGAGGACAGATGCCTGAAAACCTAATCTAGTGTTCCAATGACGTCCTAGGAGCATGTCAGGTACAATCTTCTGACCCAGGAACAATGAAATGGCTGTCTGCTTGGATGTAGGTGATCAGGCCGTTTCAGACTGGCATTTGTGTCCAGTGCTGCCGACAATATTGGGTCGGGCTCAGGGCTCTTGCGTGTTTCTCCTAAACTGGAAGGTTTGGGCAGGTTTGACGGGCACAGTTTCCTTGGGGATGGCAGGCCCAGTCATGTGTTGTGGATCCAGAGACCCTGTCCTGGAGGGCATATGAGCCATGGTTTTGGGAGAGAAGTCTGCAAACACAAATGTGGGTTATGGTTAGTGGAAAGGTGATCACAGGCCCAATGAGTAGACCTGGAGTGCAGCTTGTCAGGAGTAATTAGGGTGACTGGAAGGCAGTAGCACAGGCTTTTCTCTCTATATTGTGTGTCCAGGATGGCCTTGGAATGCAGGTATAGTCTCATGGGTCCATGGGAAACTTTTCCTCTCTATGGATCTGTGCAGCTCATAATTTGGTGGCTTTTTTGGGGAAGGGAAGAGTGTTGTTTTCCATCTTATGGGTGCCCCAAAACAGGGATTCCAGATACAGGCTCTTTTTCTGGGCATCTGGGACTTCCCACCAAGGGTTAGGATTTGCACCTAGGGGTGTATGAGGCCTGCAATGCGGGATCATGATGGTGCAACTGAGAGGGATTGTTTGAAAGCTTGCTCAGGCTGAGTCTCACAATGCCTGTTTGCTCCCATGGCGGCCCTCAGGAGTGGGAGTGGTCTCATTGGTCATATATCTGGCTCCCTCTTAGAGAGTTGGACACCCAACCCAACAGCCAAATGTCCTGCCATGAGGAAGGATGAGTTCTCTTCCGTCAGGTTCCTCTGTGCTTCAGGTTGCCCCATTGGCAGGGTTTCCAGCAAGGTCTCGAGATAGGTGCCTGAATACCAAGGATGGGTGGAGATGACGTACTTGGGCCATAGCAATCCCAAATGCTAGATATGAGGCCTAAAACTCGGTCGGGGCTCAGGCTCTGTCAGACACAGCGCTAGTGGCCATGGCAGCCTTTATATCAGAGTAGATTTGAGGGCGGAGCAGATTGATCCTCATGTGGAGTTTCTTGGGAAGATTCCCAGGCATTTGTTCATTCAATAGGGAAGGCAGAATGCTGTGTTGTGGCTCCAGGTTTCCCAATCACGAGAGCTTGGGAACCAGTCAGTTTTGGGTGGAATTGTAAACAAAAGCTATGGTTCAATTCAGTGCCAAGCAGAAGGCAGTTCCAATTTGTAGCAGTTTACTCGAGACATTCAGCACTGGAATAAGGGTGGATGTCAGATGCTTGCTCACACTAGAGTTTTTGTCTATGATGACCGACAAGTGGAGGGGTGGTATAAAGAGGCCATGGAGGAGTTCACATGCTGAGGCCTGTGAACTGCTGCAAAAAGTAACATTTCTTTGTACAGTGTAGGTGAAGTCTGGTTTGTTTACTCTAGGTTTCCCCATGTGGAAAGTTTGTGAAGAAGAGCTCTCCGGCATGGATGCCAGGAAAGCACACGTCCATTGACAATTGCAGCCGAGGAACATGGCAGATTCGTTCTGGTGGCTCTGGGACAAAGTGCCAAGGCCTTGAGTTGACATGGGATCTCTTGCAGATGGGTCACAATGCTTGTTTGTTACCAGGGAGAACTTAGAATGTGCTGGTTGCTAAGGTGCCATGCAGGATTCTCCTACCCTGAGGGTTTGGCACAGGTCGAAGAGCATGGTATTCTTCTGGGGACAGGGGATGTTCTGTCGTGTGGCTCAGAGACCACATGATGTGTCATAGATTGGTATTTCAGAACAGGCCCCTGAGGACAGATGCCTAAAAACCTAATGGGGTTCCATTGAGAGCCTAGGGGCATTTTAGGTTCAATCGTCTATCTCACGATCATTGACTTGGCTATTTCCCTGGATGTAGGTGATAAGGGTGTTTCAGACTGCGCATTTCCATCCCGAGTGGCCGGCAATATTGGTGTGGGCTCAGGGGCCACACAGGTTTCTCCTAATTTGGAAGGTTTGGGCAAATCTGATATGCACAGTGTCCTTGGGGTTGGCAGCCAGAGTTCTGTGGTGTGGCTTCAGAGATAACATTCTGGTGGGCATGTGAGCCATGGTTTTGGGAGAGAAGTCTGCAAACACAAATACAAATTAGGGTGAGTGGCGAGGTGATCACAGGCCCAATGCGTAGACCTGGAGGGAAGCTCTTCATGAACTATAATTAGGGAGACTGGAAGGCAGTAGCACAGGCTTTTCTCTTTGGATTGTGTGTCCAGCATGGCCTTGGAATGCAGGTGTGGTCTCATGGGTCCATGGGAGTCTTTTCCTCTCTATGGATCCTGGTGGCTCTCCATAGTTTGGTGGCTTTTTCGGGGAAGGGGAGAGTGATGTTTTCCACCTTATGGGTGCCCCAAAACAGGGATTCCAGAGACGGGTTTCTGGTTCATGGCATTGGGACATCACAACATGTGCTAGGATTTGGGCTTAGGGGCATATTAGGCCTGCAATGCGGGTTCATGGTGGTGCAACAGAGAAGGATTATTTGAAAGCATGCTCAGGCTGAGGGTCACAAGGCCTGTTTGCCTCCAGGGCATCCCTGAGGAGTTTGTGTGGTCTCACTGGACTTGTAAATGACTCCCCCTTTCAGGGTTGAACACCCATCCTAACAGCCAAGTTTCCTGATATGAAGAAGGAGGAGTTCTCTATTGTGCTTCAGGATGCCCCATTGTCAGGGATTCCAGCAAAGGTCTGGGGACAGGTGCCTGAATACCAAGGATGGGTAGAGATGAAATACTTGAGCCATGGCAATCCCAAATGCTAGATGTGGGGCTCAAACTCTGGTGACTGACACTAGGTCTGGGCTCAGGCTCTGTCAGACACAGCACTAGTGGCCAGGGCAACCTATAAATCAGGGTCCCTCCGATATAGGGCCGAGCAGATTGATCTTCATGTGGGGTTTCTGGCCAGACTCACCAGGCACTTGTTTCTATCGGGAAGGCAGAATGCTGTGTTGTGTCTCCATAATTCGCTATCAAGAAGGCTTGGGGACCAGTCGGGTGAGGAAGGAATTGTAAACACAAGCTACAGTTCAATTCACTGCCAAGCGGAAGGCAGTTCCTGTGTCCAGCAGATTTTTCGAGATATCCAGCACCTTAGTAAGGGAGGACGTCGGATATTTGCTCACACTGGAGTTTGTGTCTATGATGTCTGACAAATGGAGGGGTGGCGTCAAGAAGCCATGGAGGGATTTTCACGTTGAGACTCATGAGCTGCTCCAAATAGCAAGGTTTCGTTCTACTGGACAGGTGGAGTGTGGTTTATTTGCTCCAGGGTCCCCCATGTGGAAAGTTTGGGTAGCAGAGCTCTACCGCATGGATGCCTGGAATGTTCAACTTCATTGACCATTGCAACTGAAGAACATGGCAGCTTTATTCTGGTGTCTCTGTAGCAAAGTACCAAGTCCTTGATTTGACATGGAATCTCTTGCAGATGGGCCACACAGCTGGTTTGTTACCAGGTAGATCTTAGAATGTGCTGGTGGCTTAGTAGTTGTGCAGGAATCTACTACTCTGGGATTTTGCACAGATTGTAGGGCACGGTTTCCTTCTGGGGACAGGAGATGTTCTGTTGTGTGGCCCAGGCACCACATGTTGTATCATAAGTTCGCATTCTAGAACAGGCCTCTGAGGACACATGTCTGAAAACCAAATAAATGGTTCCAATGACGTCCTAGGGGCATGTTAGGTTCATTATTCTGACTCAGGACCATTGACTTGGCTGTGTTCCTGGATGTAGGGGATCAGGGTATTTCAGACTGTGCATTTGTGTTCAGAGCGGCCGCCGAAATTGGGGTAGGCCCAGAGGCCTTGTAGGTTTCTCCTAATCTAGACAGTTTGGGCAACTGTGATGGAAACAGTTTCCTTGTGGATGGCAGGGACAGTCCTGCAGTGTGGATCCAGAGACCCCATCCTCGAGGGCATGTGTGCCATGGTTTTGGTAGATAAGTCTGCAAACACAAATTTGAATTAGGGTGAGTGGCGAGGTGATCACAGGCCCAATGCATATACCTTGAGAGCAGCTCATCTGGAACTGTAATTAGGGTGAATAGAAGGCAGTAGCACATGCTTTTCTCTCCGGATTGTGTGTCCAGGATGGCCTCGGAATGCAGGTGTGTTCTCATGGGTCCATGGGAGACATTGCCTCTCTATGGATCCTGGTGGCTCCTCATAATTTGGTGACATTTTTGGGGAAGGGATGAGTGCTGTTTTCCATCTGAAGGGTGCACCAAAACAAAAATTCCAGAGATGGTCTCTGGGTCTGGGCACCTCGAAAATCCCACCAAGTTTTATGATTTGAACCTACAGGCATACCAGGCCTGAAATGAGGGATCATTGTGGTGAATCTGAGAGGGATTTTTTGAAAGCATGCTCAGGGTGAGGGTCACAATGCCTGTTTGTGCCAAGGGTAGTCCTCAGTAGTGTGTGTGGTGTCATTGATGTTGTAACTGGCTCCCCCTTTGAGGGTAGAACACCCATCCCAAAAGCCAGGTTTATTGCCATGGGGAAAGAAGAGTTCTCTATTGTGCTTCAAGTTCCCTAATTGGCAGGGATCCCTGCCAAGGTCTGGGGACAGGTGCCTGAATATCAAGGATGGGTAGAGATGACATACTTGGGCCATGGCAATCCCAAATGCTAGATATGGGGCCTGCTCTCTAGTGGCTGAAACTCAGTCGAGCTCAGGCTCTGTCAGACACGGCACTAGTGGCCATGGCAGCCAATAAATCGGTGTTGACTCGAGGGCCGACCTGATTGATCCTCATGTGGGTTTTCAGGGCAGACTCACCAGGCATTTCTTCATTCGATGGGGAAGGCAGAATGCTGCGTTGTGGCCCCAGATTTCCCTATCAAGAGGGCTTAGGGACCAGTCAGGTGAGGATGGAATTGTAAACACAAGCTATGGTTCAATTCAGTGCCAAGTGGAAGGCAGTTCCAATGTGCAGTGGTTTATTCAAGACATCCAGCACCGGGATAAGGGTGCATGTCAGATGTTTGCTTAGACTGGAGTTTGTGTCTATGATGACCGACCAATGGAGTGGTGGCATCAAGAGGCCATGGAGCAGTTTACACGCTGAGGCCTGTGAGTTGATCCAAACATAAGGTTTCCTTCTACTGGACAGGGGAGGTCTGGTTTGTTTACACCAGGTTCCCCCATGTGCAAAGTTTGGGTAGCATAGTACTCGCACGTGGATACTGGAAAGCACACCTACATTGACCATTGCACCTAAGGAACATGGCAGGTTCTTTCTGGTTGCTCTAGGGCAAAGTACCAAGGCCTGGTTTCTAATGAAGTTGGGTCACAATGCAGTTTTGTTACCACGGAAATCTTACTATGTGCTGGTGGCTAAGGGGCCATGTATGATTAGTCTATCCTGATGGTTTGACACCGGTCAAAGAACACGGTTTTTTTCTGGGTATCGGAGATGTTCTGTTGTGGGGCTCACGGACCAAATGTTGTATCATAAGTTGGAATTCCAGAACAGGCCTCTGAGGACAGATGCCTAAAAACTTCATCTAGGGTTCCAATGAAGTCCAAGGGGAATTTCAGGTTCAATCATCAGACTCAGGACCATTGACTTCGGTGTCTGCCTATATGTAGGCAATCAGGGTGTTTCTGACTGTGCCTTTGTGTACAGAGTGGCCTCCAATATTGGGGTGGGCTCTGGGGCCCTGCAGGTTTCTCCTAATCTTGAAGGTTTAGGCAAATTTGTGGGCACGGTTTCCTTGGGGGTGGCAGGCACAGTCCTGTGGTGTGGCTCCAGAGACTCCATCGTGGAGGGCATGTAAGCCATGGTTTTGGGAGAGAAGTCTGCAATCACAAACTCGGATTAGGTTGAGTTGCGAGGTGATCGTAGGCCCAATGCATAGACCTGGAGGGCAGATCGTCAGGAACTGTAAATCACGTACCTCGAAGGCACTAGCACTGGCTTTTGTATCTGGATTGTGTGTCCATGATAGCCTTGGAATGCAGGTGTGTTCTAATGTTTCCATGAGAGTATTTTCCTCTCTACGGATCCTGGAAGCTCCCAATAGTATGGTGGCTTTCTCATTTGAATGGAAGAGTGCTGCTTTCAATCTTAGATGTTCCCCAAAAAGGGATTCCAGAGAAGGGCTGTGAGTCTGGGTGCTTGGAAAATCCCACCAGGATTAGGATTTGGGCCTAGGGGAGTACCAGGCCTACAATGTGTGACTTGGAGGTACAACTGAGAGCGTTTGTTTGAAAGCATGCTAGTCTGAGTGTCACAATGCCTGATGTGATTAGGGCAGCCCTTATGAGTGGGAGTTGTCTCCTTGGCCATGCAGCTGGCTACCACTTTAATGTAGGACACCCATCCCAACTACCAGGATTCCTGCCATGGAAAAGCAAAAATTCTCTATTGTGCCTCAGGTTCCCCCATTAGCAGGTATTCTAGCAAATGTCTGGGGACAGATGCCTGAATACCAAGGATGGGTAGAGATGAGGGACCTGAGACATGGCCAGTCTCACATGCCTGACTCTCTGAGTAGCTGACATGAATTGAGCACTCAGGCTCTGTCAGAAACAGAACTAGTGGTCAGGGCTGAGTATGAATCAGGGATCCCTCAAGGGCTGAGCAGATTGATCCTCATGCAGAGTTTCTGGGCAGAATCACCATGCCCTTCTTCTTTCTAAGGGGAAGGCAAAAAGCTGCGTTGTGGCCCCAGAATTCCCTATCAAGCGGGCTTGGGGACCAGTAGGGTGAGGATGGAATTGTAAACTCAAGCTAAGGTTCAATTCAGTGCCAAGCAAAAGGCAGTTCCATTGTGCAGTGTCTGATTCCAGATATCCAGCACCTGAGTAAAGGTGAAAGTCAGACATTTCCTCATGCTGGAGTTTATGTCTATGATGACCGATGAATGGAGGGGTGGCGTCAAGAGGCCATGGTGGATTTCACATGCTGGGGCTTGTGAGATGCTTCAAACAGCAAAGTTTCCTTCTACCAGACAGGGGGAGTCTGGTTTATTTGCTCCAGGGTCCCCCATGTGGAAAGTTTGGGTAGCAGAGCACTCCCACGTGGATGCCTGAAAAGCACACCTCCATTAAAATTGCAGCTGAGAAACATGGCCAATTCGTTCTGGTGGCTCTTGGGCTTATTACCAAGGCCTGGAGTTGACATGAAGTCTCATGAAGATGGGTCAGAATGCAGGTTTGTTACCATGGAGACCTTACAGTGTGCTGGTGGCTAAGGGACCATGTAGGATTCATCTACCCTGAGGTTTTGACACTGGTCAAAGTGCACGGTTTCCTTCTCGGACAAGAGATGTTCTGATGTGGGGCTAACGGACCAAATGTATCATAATTTGGTATTGCAGAACAGGCCTCTGAGGATAGATGCCTGAAAATTTAATCTAGGGTTCCAATAAAATCCTAACGGAATGTCAGGTTCAATCCTCTGACTCAGTATCATTGACTTCAAAGTCTGCCTAGATGTAGGTGATCAGGGTGTTCCAGACTGTGCATTTGTGTACAGAGTGGCAACCAGTATTGGGGTGGGCTCAGGGGCCTTGCAAGTTTCTCCTAATCTGGAAAGATAGGGCAATTTGATGGGCACAGTTTCCTTGGCAATGGTGGGCACAGTCCTGTGGTGTGGCTCCAAAGACCCCATGGTGGAGGGCATGAGAGCCATGGTTTTCGGAGGGAAGTCTGCAAACACAAATGCGGGTTAGGTTTAGTGGCGAAGTGATTGTAGGCCCAATGCATACTCCTGGAGGGAAGCTCCGTGTGAAATGTAAATCGCATGCCTCAAAGGAGATAGCACAGGCTTTTTTATCTGGATTGTGTATCCACGATGGACTAAGAATGCAGGTGTGGTCTCAGGTGTCCATGGGTGATATTTCCTCTCAAGTATCCTGGCGGCTCCTTATAATGTGGTGGCTTTCTCAGAGAGGAAAGAGTTCTGTTTTCCATATTAAGGGTGTCCCATAACAGGGATTGCAGAGAAGTGCTCTGGCTCTGGGCACCTGGAAATACCCACCAAGGGTTATGATTTGGGCATAGGGGCTTACCAGGCCTCCAATGCAAGTCCTGGAGATACAACTGAGAGCGTTTGTTTGAAAGCATGCTCAGGCTGAGGGTCACTATGCAAGCTTTTGCATAGGGTGGCCCTCAGGAATGGGGGTGGTCTCAATGGCCATTCAGTAGGCTAACACTCTGAGTGTTGGACACCCTTCCGAACTTACAGGAATCCTGCCATGGGGAATGAGGATTTCTCTATTGTGATTCAGGTTCCCTCATTGGTAGGGATTCCAGGAAAGGTCTGGGGACACATGCCTGAATACCAAGGATGGGTAAAGATGACGGCTCTGTTTCGTGGCCAGTCTAACATGCGGGATATGGGCCCCGCCTTCTAGGTGGCTGACACGAGGTCGGGGCTTAGGCTCTGTCAGACACAACACTAGAGGCCAGGGCTGTCTATAATTCAGGGTTCCCTCAAGGGACAAGTAGATTGATCATAATGTGGAGTTTCTGGGCAGACTCACCAGGCCCTTCTTCTTTCTATTGGGAAGGCAGAATGCTGTGTTGTGGCTGCAGAATTCCCTATCATGAGGGCTTGTGGACCAGTAGGGTGAGGATGGAATTGTAAACCCAAGCTATGAATAAATTCAGTGACAAGCGAATGGCATTTCCAGTGTGCAGCGGCTAATTCGAATATCCACCACCTGAGTAAGCGCAGACGTCAGATGTTTGCTCAAGCTGGAGTTTGTGTCTATAATGACCGACAAATGGAGAGGAGTTGAAAAGAGGTCATAGAGAATTTCCCACACTTGAGCTTGTGAGATGCTCCAAACAGCCAGGTTTCCTTCTACAGGACAGGGCAGTCAGATTTGTTTGCTCGAGAGTCCCCCATGTGGAAAGTTTGGGTAGCAGAGCACTCCCACATGGATGCCTGGAAAGCACACTTCCACTGAACATTGCAGCTGAGGAACATGGCAGGTTCTTTCTGAAGGCTCTGGGGTGAAGTACCAAGGCCTGTAGTTGACATGGAATCTCATGAAGATGGCTCACAATGCTGGCTTGTTACCAGTGAGATCTTAGAATCTGCTGGTGGCTACGGGCCAAGTAGGATTCATCTACCCTGAGGGTTTGACACAGTTCCAAGAGCACGGCTTCCATCTAGAGAAAGGAGATGTTCTGTTGTGGGGATCAGGGACCATATGTTGTATCTTAAGTTGGTACTCCAGAACAGGTCTCTGATTACAGATGCCTGAAAACCTAATCAGGGGTTACAATGAGGTCATAGGAGCATGTCAGGTTCAATCTTCTGACTGAGAAACACTGACTTGGGTATCTGCCTGGATTCAGGTGATCAGCGTATTTCAGAATGCACATTTGTGTCCAGAGGGGCCTCCAGTATTGGGGTGGGCTCAGGGGCCTTGCAGGTTTCTCCTTATCTCGAAGTTTTAGGCAAATGTGACGGACACATTTTTCTTGGGGATGGCAGGCACAGTCCTTTGGTGTGGCTCCAGAGACCCCATCCTGGAGGAAATATGAGCCATGGTTTCGGGATAGAAGTCTGTAAGCACAAACTCGGGTTAAGGTTAGCGGTGAGGTGATCGCAGGCCCAATGCATAGACCTGGAGGGCAGCTCGTCTGGAACTATAAATTAGTTGCCTTGAAGGTGGTAGCACAGGCTTGTGTATCTGGCTTTTGTGTCCAGGATGGCCTCGGAATGCAGGTGTGGTCTCATGGATGCATGGGAGATTTTTCCTCTCAAGGATCCTAGCGGCTCCCTATACTATGGTGGCTTTCTTGGCGAAGGGGAGAGTGCTATTTTACATCTTAGGGGTGTCCCAAAACAGGGATTCCAGAGACAGGCTGTGTTTCTGGTCCCCTGAAAAATCCCACCAGGTGTTAGGATTTGTGCTTAGGGGAATATCAGGCCTGCAAATTTGGATTCTGGAATGCAACTGAGAGTGTTTGTTTGAAAGCATGCTCATGTTGGGGGTCACAATGCCTGCTTGTGTCCAGGGCGGCCCTCATGAGTGGGCGGGTTATCATTGGCCATTCAGCTGGCTACCACTCTGAGGTCTGGAAACCCATCCCAAGAGCCATCATTCCTGCCATGGGGAAGGAGGATTTCCCTATTGTGCTTCTGGTTCCCCCATTGGCAGGGATTTCAGCAAATGTCTGGGGACAGATGCCTGAATCAAGAATGGGTAGAGATGACAGCCCTGGGACATGGCTGGTCTCACATTCTGGAGTTGGAGCCCAGTCTCTGGGTCCTGACACGAGGTCAGAGACGAGGTTCTGTCAGACTCAGCGCTAGTGGCCAGGTAAACCTATAAATGGGGTTCACTCGAGGGTCGAGTAGATTTATCCTCATGTAGGGTTTCTGGGCAGTCTCTCCAGGCTGTTTTTTCTTGCTATGGGGAAGGCAGAATGCTGTGTTGTGGCTTCAGAATTCCCTATCAAGAGAGCTTACTGAACACCAGGGTGAGGATGGAATTGCAAACCCAAGCTACTTTTTTTTTTCAAGATTTTATTTATTTGTCAGAGAGCGAGCGAGAGCAAGCACAGGCAGACAGAGTGGAAGGCAGAGTCAGACGGAGAAGCAGGCTCCCTGCGGAGCAAGGAGCCTGATGTGGAACTCGATCCCAGGACACTGGGATCATGACCTGAGCCGAAGGCAGCTGTTTAACCAACTGAGCCACCCAGGCGTCCCGCCAAGCTACTTTTAAATTCAGTGCCAAGCATAAGGCAATTCCAGTGTGTAGCAGCTGATTCAAATATCCAGCACTTGAGTAAGTGCAGATGTCAGTTGATTGCTCACACTGGAGTTAGTGTCTATGATGACCAACAAATGGATGGGTGGCCTCAAGAGGCCATGGAGGATTACCCACCCTCAGGCTTGAGATACTCCATACAGAAAAGATTCCTTTTACCGTACAGGGGAGTCTGGTTTGTTTCCTCCAGGGTTCCCCATGTGGAAAGTTGGTATCAGAGCACTCCCGCTGGATGCCTGGAAAGTACACCTACATTGACCATGGCAGCAGAGGAACATGGCAGTTTCATTCTGGTGGCTCTGGGCCGAAGTACCAAGGGCTGGAGTTGTCATGGAGTCTCATGAAGATGGGTCACAATGCTGGTATGTTGTCAGGGAGATCATAGAATGTGCTGGTTGCCAGGGGGCCTTGAAGGATTCATCTACCCAGAGTGTTTGACACAGGTCCAGAGCACAGCTTTCTTCTAAGGACAGATGTTCTTTTGTGTGGCTCAGTGACCATATTGTATCATACATTGATATGCAGAACAGCATTCTGAGTACAGATACCTGAAAACCTATTCTAGTGTTCCAGAGAATCCTAGGAGCATGTCAGGTTCAATCTTCTGTCTGAGGACCATTGACTTGGATATCAGCCTGGATGTAGATGATATGGTGTGTCAGACTGTGCATTTGCGTCCAGAGTGGCCTCCAATATTGGGCTGGGCTTAGGGGCCTTGCAGGTTTCTCCTAATCTAGAGGGTTTGTTTAATAGTGACAATCACAGTTTCCTTTGGGAAGACAGGTACAATCCCGTGGTGTGGCTCCAGTTATCACAAACTGGAGGGCATGTGAGCCATGGTTTTGGGAGGGAAGTCTGAAAACACAAACATGGGTTAGGGTTAGTGGCAAGGTTATCACAGGCCCAATGCATAGACATGGATGGCAGCTCTTCAGGAACTGTTAATCGGGTGACTCAAAGGCAGAATCACAGGCTTTTTTCTCTGTATTGTGTGCAGGATGGCCTCAGAATGCAGTTGTGGCCTCATGGGTCCATGGGAGATTTTTCCTCTCTAAGGATCCTGGTGGCTCCCAATAGTTGGTGGCTTTTTCGGGGAAGGGAAGAGTGCTGTTTTTCATGTTAGGGGTGCCCCAAAATATGGATTCCAGAGACGGACTCTGGGTTTGGTCCCCTGGAAAATCCCACCAAGTGTTAGGATTTGGGCCTAGTGGCTTACCAGGCCTGCATGCAGGATCCTGGAGGTGCAACTGAGAGGTCTTGTTTGAAATCATTCTCAGGCTGAGGGTCACAATACTTGCTTATGCCCAGGTGGCCCTCATTAGTGGGCGTGGTCACATTGGCCATGCAGCTGGCTCCCACTTTGAGGGTTGGAAAACCATCCCAACAGCCAGAATCCTGCCATGGGGAAAGAGGAGTTCTCTATAGTGCTTCAGGTTCCCCCATTAGCGGGGATTCCAGCAAAGGTCTGGGGACAGAGGCCTGAATACCAAGGATGGGTAAAGATGATGGACATGGGCCATGGCCAGTATCAAATCGTGGATATGGGCCCCGATCACTGGGTGGCTGACACTAGGTCTTGGCTCAGGCTCTGTCAGACACAGCACTAGTGCCCAGGGCAGCCTATAAATTGGGGTTCCCTCGAGGGCCGAGCAGATTGATCCTCATGTATGGTTTCTGGGCAGACTCACCAGGCCCTTCTTGTTTGTAAGGGGAAGGCAGAATGCTGTTTTGTGGCTCTAGAATTCACTATCAAGAGGGCTTGTGGACCAGGAGGCTGAGGATGGAATTGTAAACCTAAGCTATGGTTACATTCTGTATCAAGCGAAAGAAATTTCCAGTGTGCAATGTTTGAATCCAATATTCAGCACTTGAGTGAGGGTGGATGTCAGATATTTGCTCATGCTGGAGTTTGTGTCTATGATGACACAAAAATGGAGGGGTGGCGTCAAGAGGTTATGGAGGATTTCCCAATCTGGTGTTTTTGAGATGCTCCAAACAGCAAGGTTTCCTTCTACCAGACAGGGGCAGTCTGATTTGTTTCCTCCATGGTTCCCCATGTCGAAAGATCGGATAACATAGATCTCCCAAATGGGTGACTGGAAAGCACACCTTCATTGACCATGACAGCGAAGGAACATGGCATCTGGTGGCCTTGAGGCGAAGAAATAAAGACTGGATTGGACATGGAACCTCATGAAGATGGGTCAAAATGTTGGTTTGTTACCAGGGAGATCTTAGAATGTGCTGGTGGTTAATGGGCCATGCAGGATTCATCTAGCCTGAGGATTTGACACAGGCCCAAGAGCCTGGATTGCTTCTGGGGGCAGGAGATATTCTGTTGTGGGGCTCAGCGGCCATATGTTGTATCATAAATTGGTAATCCAGAACAGGTCTCTAAGGACAGAAGCCTGAAAACCTAATAAAGGGTTTGAATGAGGCCCTAGGGGAATGTCATTCAATCTTCTGACTCAGGATCATTGACTCTGGTGTCTGACTGGATGCAGGTGATGAGGGTGTTTCAGACTGTGCATTTGTGTCCAGAGTGGCATCCAATACTAGGGTTGGCTCAGGTTCCTTGCAGGTTTCTCCTTATATGGGGTTTTTGGACAACTGTGATGGGTAGTTTCCTTGGGGATTGCAGGAACTGTCCTGTGGTGTGACTCCAGAGACCCCATCCTGGAGGACATGTGCGCCATGATTTTGAGAGAGAAGTCTGCAAACACAAACTTAGGTTAGGGTTAGTGGCAAGGTGATCATAGTCCCAATCCATAGACCAGGAGGGCAGCAAGTCTGGAACTGTAAATCACGTAACTCAAAGGTGGTAGCACAGGTAATTGTATCTGGATTTAATTTCCAGAATGGCCTTTATTGCAGGTGTTGTCTCAAGGGTCCAAGGGAGATTTCTCCTCTCAAGGATCCTGGCGGTTCTCAATAGTTTGTTGGATTTCTCCGGGAAGGGATGAGTACTGTTTTCCAGCTTAGGCGTGCCCCAAAACAGGCATTCCAGAGATGAGCTCTGGGTCTAAGTGCTTGTAAAATCCCACCAAGGGTTAATATTTAGGCCTAGGGCCATACCAGGCCTGCAATGCGGGATCCTGGAGGTGCAACTGAGAGCGTTTGTTTGAAAGTATGGTCAAGCTGAGGGTCCCAATGCCTGCTTGTGCCCCGGAGGCCATCAGGATTGGGCGATGTCTACTCAGCCATGCAGCCAGTTCCCATTCCTAGGGTTGGACACCCATCCAAAAGCCAGGATTCCTGCCATGGCGAAGGATGAATTCTCTATTGTGCTTCAGGTCCCCCCATTGGTAGGGATTCCAGCTAAGATCTAGGGGACAGATGCCTGAATACTGAGGATGGGTAGTAATGACAGCCCTGGGCCATGGCCGGTCTCACATGGTTAATGTGGGCCCCACCCTCTGGGTTGCTGACACGAGGTAGGGGCTCAGGCTCTGTCAGACACAGCACTAGTGGCTAGCGCAAACTATAAATAGGGGTTCCCTCCTGGGATGAGTATATTGATCTTCATGTGCAGTTTATGGGCAGACTCACCAGGTCCTTCTATCTATGAAGAAGGCAGAATGTTGCATTGTGGCTCCAGAATTCCCTATCAAGAGATATGGCAGACCAGTAGGGTGAGGATGAAATTGTAGTCTGAAGCTAGGCTTAAATTCATTGCAAAGCGAAAGGCAGTTCCAGTGTGCAGCAGCTGATTCCAATATCAGCGCCTGAATATGGGCGGATGTCAGATGTTTGCTCAGGCTGGAGTTTGTGTCTATGATGACCAACAAAAGGAGAGGTGGCGTCAAGAGGCCATGGAGGATTTCCCACCCTGGGGCTCAGGGGCCATAATTTGTATCATAAGTTGGTATTCCAGAAGAGGCCTCTGAGAACAGGTGCCTGAAAAGTTAATCCCTCTTCCAATGAGGTCCTAGGGCCATGTCAGGTTCAATTATCTGACTCAGGACCATTGATTTGGGTGTCTGCCTGGATGGAGGTGATCAGGGTGTTTCAGACTGTGCATTTGCATCCAGAGCAGCCTCCAATATTGGGATGTGCTCAGGAGCCTTCCAGGTTTCTCCTAATCAGGAGGGTTTGGGCAACTGTGATGGGCCAAGTTTCCTTGGGGATGGCAAGCACAGTCTTGTGGTGTGACTCTAGGGGCCCCATCCTGGAGGACATGTGAGCAATGGTTTTTAGAAAGAGATCTGCAAACACAAACTCGGGATAAGGTTAATGGAGAGGTGTTCACAGCCCCTATTCAAAGATCTGGAGGGCAGCACGTCAGGAACTGTAAATCAGGTGACTCAAAGCCAGTAGCATAGTCTCTTGTATCTGGATAGCATATCCACGCTGGCCTCGGAATACAGGTGTGGACTCATGGGACCATGGGAGATTCTTCTTCTCAAGGATCCTGGGGGATCCCATTAGTTTGGTGGCTTTCTCAGGGAAGTGAAGAGTGCTGTTTTCCATCTTAGGGGTGCCTCAAAACAGGGATTCCAGTGACGGGCTCTGGGTATGTGCACATGGAACATCCCACGATGTGTTAGGATTTGGGCTTAAGGGCATATCAGGCCTGAAATGAAGGATCCTGGAGGTGCAACTAAGAGCATTTTTTGGAAGGCTTGATCAAGCTGGGGGTTACAATGGCTACTTGTGCCCAGGGCAGCCCTCATGAGTGGGCATTGTCTCCTTGGCCATGCAGCTGGCTCCCACTTTGAGGTTTGGACACCCATATCAACAGCCAGGATTCCTACCATGGGGAAGGAGGAGTTCTCTATTGTGCTTTAGGTTACCCCATTGGTAGGGATTACATAAAAGGTCTGGGGACAGGTGCCTGAATACCAAGGATGGGTAGAGATGATGGACTTGGGCCCTGGCCAATCTCACATGCTGGATATGGGCTCATATCTCTGGGTGCCTGAAACTAGGTCTTGGCTCAGGCTCTGTCAGACAAAGTACTAGTACTAGTACTAGTACTAGTACTAGTGCCCAGGACAGCCTATAAATCAAGGTTCCATCGAGTGCCAAGTAGATTGATCCTCATGTGGAGTTTCTGGGAAGATTCACCAGGCCCTATTTCTTTCTAGTGGGAATGCAGAATGTTGCCTTGTGGCTCCAAATTCCCTCTCTAGAGGGCTTGCAGACCAGGAGGCTGAGGATGGAATTCTAAACCCAAGCTATTGTTAAATTCAGTGTCAAGTGAAACGCAGTTCCAGTGTGCAGTGGTGGAAAAGAAAATGCAGAATCTAAATAACGGCAGATTTCAGATGTTTTCTCATGCTGGAATTTTTGTCTATGATGACTGACAAATGGAGGGGTTGTGTCAAGGGCCATGGAGGATTTCTCCTGCTGGTGCTTCTGAGATGCTCCAAACAGAGGGTTCCCTTCTACTGGTCAGTGGCAGTCTGGTTTGTTTGCTCCAGGGTCCCACATGTGGAAAGAATCAGTAGAAGAGCACTCCCACATGGATGCCTGGAAAGCACACCTCCACTGACCATATCAGGTGAGGAACATGGCAGGTTCATTCTGGTGGCTCTGGGGCGAATTACCAAGGACTTGGAGTGACATGGAATCTCATGAAGATGGATCACAATGCTGTTTGTTTGTTACCAGAGAGATCTTAGAATGTGCTGGGGGCTAAGGGGCTGTGCATAATTCATATACCCCGACCCTTGACACAAGTTGAAGAGCACGAATTCCATCTGGGGACAGGAGATATTCTATTGTGGTGTTCAGGGACCAATCTTCTGACTCAGGACCATTGACTTGGGTGTCTTCCTGGATGGAGGTGATCAGGGTGTTGCACACTGTGCATTTGTGTCCAGAGTGGCCTCCAATATTGGACTGGGCTTAGGGGACTTGCAGGTCTCTCCTAATCTGGAGGGTTTGGGCAACTGTTATGGACACAGTTTCATTGGGGATAGCAGGATCTTTCCTGTGGTGTGGCTACAGAGACCCATCATAGAGGGCATGTGAGCCATGGTTTTGGGAAAGAAGTCTGCAAACACAAACTTGGGGTAGGGTTAATGGCGAGGTGATCACAGGCCCAATGCGTAGGTCTGTAGGGCAGCTCGTCTGGAACTGTAAACCAGGTGATTCGAAGGTGGTAGCACAGTCTCTTGTATCTGGATTGTGTGTCCCGGATGGCCTCGGAATGAAGGTGTGGTCTTATGGAGCCCTGGGAGATTTTTCCTCTCTACGCATCCTGGCAGCTCCTAATAGTTTTCTCAGGGGAGGGAAGAGTGCTGTTTTCCATCATAGGGGTGCTTCAAAAACAGAGATTCCAGAGACGGGCTCTGGTTATGTTGGCATGGAAAATCCCACGAAGTGTTAGGATTTGGTCCTAAGGGCATACCAGGCCTGCGATGCGGGACCCTGCAGAAAAAAACTGAGAGCATTTGTTTGAATGCATGCTAAGGTTGAGGGACACAATGCCTGCTTTGGCCCAGGCGGCCCTTATGATTGGGCGTTGTCTCATTGGCCATGCTCCTGGTTCTAATTCTGAGGGTTGGGCACCCATAGCATCAGCCAGGCTTCCTGCCATGGGGAAGGAGGAGTTCTCAATTGTGCTTCAGGTTCCCCCACTGGTAGGGATTCCAGCAAAGATCTGGGATAGTTGCCGGAATATCAAGGATGGGTAGAGATGACTGGGCCATGGCCAGTCCAACATGCTGGATAAGGGCCCCACACTCTGGGTGGCTGGCACGAGGTTGGGGCTCAGGCTCTCTCAGACACAGCGCTAGTGGCCAGCGCAAAGTATAAATCGGGGTTCCCTCGAGGGCCAAGTAGATTGATCTTCATGGGGAGTTTCTGGGCAGACTCACCAGGCCCTTCTTCTTTCTATGGGGAAGGCAGAATGTTGCGTTTTGTCTCCCTAATTCCCTCTCAAGAGGACTTGCAGTCCAGTAGGGTGAGGATGGAATTGTAAACCCAAACTATGCAAGAATACAGTGTCAAGTGAAAGGTATTTCCAGTGTGCGTGACTGATTCGAATATCCAGCACCTGAGTAAGAGCAGATGTCAGATGTTTGCTCATGCTGGAATTTGTGTCTATGATGACTAACAAATGGAGGGTTGGCATCAAGAGAATGTGGAGGACTTCCCTGGCTGGGGCTTGTGAGATGCTCCAAACAACCAAGGTTTCCTTCAACCTGACAGGAACAGTCTTATTTGTTTGCTCTAGGGTTCCCTATGTGGAATTTTTGTGTAGCAGAGAACTACCTCTTGGATGCCTAGAAAGCACACGTCCATTGACCTTTGTACCTGAGGAACATGGCAGATTCGTTTCATGGCTCTTGGGCAAAGTACCAACACCTTGAGTTGGCATCAAGTCTCAGGAAGTTGGGTCACAATGCTGGTTTGTTACCAGGGAGATCATAGAAGGTGCTGGGGCTAATGGGTCATGCAGGATCCATCTACCCTGAAAGTTGGACATAGATCCAAGAGCACATTTTCCTTCTGGAGACAGGAGATGTTCTGTTGTGGGAATCAGGGACCACATGTTGTATCATAACTTGGTATTCCAGAACAGGACTCTGAGAACAGATGTCTGAAGACCCAATCTAGGGTTCCAGTGAAGTCCTAGGGGCATGTCAGGTTCAATCATCTGACTCAGAACCATTGACTTGGCTTTCTGCCTCGATGGAGGTGCTCAGGGTGTTTCAGACTGCACGTTTGCATCCAGAGCAACCGCCAATATTGGGGTGGGTTCAGGGGCCTGGCAGGTTTCTCCTAATCTGGAGGGTTTGGACAACCTGATGGGCACAGTTTTCTTGGGGATGGCAGGAACTTTCCTGTGATGTGGCTTGAGGGACCACATCTTGGTGGGCATGTAAGCCATGGTTTTGGGAGAGAAGTCGGCAAACACAAACTGGGGTTAGGGTTAGTGTCGAGATGATCACAGGCCCAATGCATAGACATGGAGGGCAGCTCGTCAGGAAATGTAAATAGGATGACTCGAAGGCGGTAGCAAAGACTTTTCTCTCTGGATTGTGTGGACAGGATGGCCTCGGAATGCAGGTTTGTTTTCATGGGTCCATGGGAGATTTTTTCTCTCTAAGGATCCTGGCGGCTCCCAATAGTTTGGTGCCTTTCTCAGGGAAGGGAAGAGTGCCCCAAACAGGGATTCTGAGACGGACTCTGGGTCTGGGCACCTGGAAAATCCCACCAAGGGTTAGGATTTGGGCCTAGGGGCATACCAGGCCTGCAATGCTGGTACTGGAGGAGCAACTGAGAGTGTTTGTTTGAAAACATGCTCAGGCTGAGGATCACCATGCCTGCCTGTGCCCATGTCGGCCCTCAGGAGTGGGCATGGTCTCCTTGGCCATGCAGCTGGCTCCCACGCTGAGGGTTGGACAACCAATATTCCTGCCATGGGGAAGGAGGTGTTCTCTATTGTGTTTCAGGTTCGCCATTGGCAGGAATTCCAGCAAAGTTTGGGGGACAGATGACTGGATACCAAGGATGGGTACAGATGATGGCCCAGGGCCATGGCCGATCTCTCATGCTAAATATGGGCCCTCAACTCTGGGTGGCTGACACGAGGTGGGGGCTTAGACTCTGTCAGACACAGCACTAGTGGTCAGGGAAATCTATTAATCAGGGTTGCCTCGTGGTCTGAGTAGATTGATCCTCATGTGAGGTTTCTGGGCAGACTCAACAGGTCCTTCTTCTTTCTATGTGGAAGGCAGAATACTGCGTTGTGGCTCCAGAATTCCCTATCAAGAGATATTGTGGACCAGTGTGGTGAGGATAGAATAGTAATACAAAGCTATGGTTAAGTTCAGTGAAAAGCAAAAGGCAGTTCCAGTGTGCAGCTGCCGTTTCGAATATCCAGCACCTGAGTAAGGGTGGATGTCAGATGTTTGCTCACACTGGAGTTTGTGTCTGTGATTACCCACAAATGGAAGGGTGGCGTCAAGAGGCCATGGAGGATTTCCCATGCTGGGGCTTGTGAGATGCTCCAAATAGCAAAGTTTCTTTCTACCGGACAGGAGAAGTCTGGTTTGTTTTCTCTGGTTTCTCCATGTGGAAAGTTTTGTAGCAGAGAACCCCACAGGGATGCCTGGAAATCACCCCTCAATTGACCATTGCACCTGAGGAACATGGCAGGTGCATTCTGGTGGCTCTGGGGCAATATATCGAGACCTTAAGTTGACATGGAGTCTCATGAAGATGGGGCACAATGATGGTTTGTTGCCAGGAATATCATAGAATGTGCTGGTTGCTAAGGGTCCATTCAGGATCCAAATACCCTTAGGGTATGACACAATTCCAGGAGCATGGCTTCCTTTTTGGGGAGGACATATTCTGTTCTGTGGCTCAGGGACTATATATTTTATCATAAGTTGATATTCCAGAGCAGGCCTCTGATGACAGATACCTGTAAACCTAATCTAGTGTGCCAATGAAGTCCTCGGGGCATGTCAGGTTCAATCTTCTGACTCAGGAGCATTGACTTGGGTGTCTGCCTGTATGGAGGTGATCAGGGTGTCTCAGACTGTGCATTTGTGCCCAGAGCGGCCTCCATTATTTGGCTGCGCTCAGGGGCCTTGTAGGTTTCTCCTAATCTAAAGGTATTGGGCAAAAGTGATGGGCACAGATTCCTTGAGGATCTCATGCACAGTCTTGTGGTGTGGCTTCAGATGCCAGAACCTGGAGGTCATGTGAGCCATGGTTTTAGGAAGGAAGTCTGCAAACACAAACTCAGTTTAGGTTAATGGCAAGGTGATTGCAGGCCCAATGCATAGACCTGGAAGGCAGCTCGTCAGGAACTGTAAATCCGATGACTCAAAGGTGATAGCACATGATATGTATCTGGATTGTATGTCCAGGTTGGCCTCGGAATGCAGGTGTGTTCTCATGGGTCTATGGCAGATTTTTCCACTCAAGGATCCTGGTGGCTACCATGAGTTTGGTGACTATCTCGGGGAAGGGAAGAGTG
Organism: Mustela nivalis; assembly: GCF_964662115.1. Classification (NCBI taxonomy): domain Eukaryota; kingdom Metazoa; phylum Chordata; class Mammalia; order Carnivora; family Mustelidae; genus Mustela; species Mustela nivalis. The sequence goes on along the minus strand of NW_028134511.1, from coordinate 2,692 downwards.
CTGTTTTCCATCTTAAGGGTCCCCCAAAATAGGGATTCCAGAGATGGGCTCTGTGTCTGGGCCCCTGTAAAATCCCACCAGGGTTAGGATTTGGGCCTAGGTGTGTACTAGGCCTGCAATTCAGGGTCCCAGAGATGCAATTGAGAGCGTTTGGTTGAAAGCATGCTCAGGCTGAGGTCACAATGCCTGCTTGTGCCCGGGGAAGCCATCATGAGTGCACATGGTCTCCTTGGCCATGGAGCTGCCTTCCACTTTGAGGGTTGAGCAACTATCCCAACTGTCAGAATACCTTCCATGGGGAAGGAGGAGTTCTCTATTGTGCTTCAGGTTCCCCCAATGGCAAGGATTTCAGCAAAGGTGTGGGTACAGATGCCTGAATACCAAGAATAGAAGAGAAGACAGAGTTGGGCCATAACTGGTCTCACATGCTGTATATGGGCCCTGATCTCTCAGTGGCTGACACTAGGTCCTGGCTCCGGCTATGTCAGACACAGCACTAGTGCCCAGGGCAGCCTATGAATCAGGGTTCCGTCTAGCACCGAGAAGATTGACCATCATATGGAGTTTCTGGGCAGACTCTCCAGGCCCTTTTTCTTTCTATGGGGAAGGCAGAATATTGTGTTGTAGCTCCAGAATTCCCTCACAATAGGGCTTGTGGACCAGTAGGCTGAGGATGGAATTGTAAACCCAAGCTATGGCTTAATTCAGTCAAACTAAAGGCAGTTCCAGTGTGCAGCGATCGAATTGAAATCCAGCACCTGAGTAAGGGCGGATGTCAGATGTTTGCTCATGCTGGAGTTTGTGTCTATGATGACTGACAAATGGAGTGGTGGCTTCAAGAGGAAATGGAGGATTTCCCACGCTGGGGCTTGTGAGATGCTCCAAACAGAAGGTTTCCTTCTACCGGACAGGGGCATTCTGTTTTTTTGTCTCAAGGGTCCCCGCCAATTGCAAAGTTTGTGTAGCAGAGCACCCCCGTATGGTTGCCTGGAAACCACACCTCCACTGACCATTGCAGCTTAGGAACATGGCAAGTTCATTCTGGTGGCTCTGGGGCGAAGTACTAAGGGCTTATTTTTACATGGAATGTCATGAACATGGGTAACAATGCTGTTTTGTTACCTGGGAATTCTTAGCCTGTCATCTGTACACATCCTTGGTATTAAGGCAACTTTCCACAGACCTTTCCTGTAACCCTGCCAATGGGGGAACCTGAAGCACAATAGAGAACTCCTCTTTACATTGCAGGAAGCCTGGCTGTTGCAATGGGTGTCCAACCCTCAAAGTGGGATCCAGCTATATGGCCAATGAGACTACGCCCTCTCCTGAGGGCCCCCCTGGGCACAAAGAGGCATGATGACCCTCAGCCTGAGCATGCTTTCAAACAAGCCCTCTCTGTTACACCATTAGGATCCTGCATTGCAGGCCTGGAATGCCCCTAGGCCCAAATCCTAACACTTGGTGGGATATCCGGGCACCCAGACCCAGAGCCCGTCTCTGGAATCCCTGTTTTGGCATAAGCCTAAGTTGGAAAACAGCATTCTTCCCTGTTTTGGAGCACCCCTAAGATGGAAAAGAGCACTCTTTTCTTCTCTGAAAAACCACCAATCTATGGAGATCCACCAGGATCCTTAGAGAGGAAAAGTCTCCCATTGAACCATGAGACCACGTCTACATTCAGAGCCCATCCTGGACACACAATCCAGATAGAAAAGCCTGTGCTACCAGCTTTCAGTCACCCTAATTACAGTTCCTGACGTGATGCCTTCTAGGTCTAGGCATTGGACCTGCGATCACCTTGCCACTATCCCTTACCCAAATTTGTGTTTGCAGACTTCCCTCCCAAAACCATGGCTCTCATATCCTCAAGGAGGTGGTCTCTGAAGCCTTACCACAGGACTGGGCCTGCCATCCCCAAGGAAACTGTGCCCATCACAGTTCCCCAAAGCCTCCAAGTTAGGAGAAACCTGCAAGGCCCCTGAGCCCACCCCAATAGTGGAAGTGGCTCTGGATGCTAATGCACAGTCTGAAACACCCTGATCACCTACATCCAGTCAGACAACCATATCAATGGTCCTTAGTAAGAAAATTGAACCTGATGGGCACCAAGGACATCATTGGATCTCTAGATTAGGTTGCCAGCATCAATCCTCAGAGGCCTGTTCTTGAATACCAAGTCAGGATACAACATATGTACCCTGAGCCACAAAACAGAACATCTCCTCTCCCAAGATGGAAACTGTGCACATCGACCTGTGCCAAACCCTCAACGTGGCCCATAGCCACCAATACATTCTAAGACCTCCCTTGTAACAAACCAGTTTTGGGACACATCTGTAAGAGATTCAAAGTCAACTCAAGGCCTTGGTACTTGGCACCAGAACCACCAAAACGAACCTGTCATGTTCCTCAGCTGCAATGGTCATTGGACGTGTGCTTTCCAGTCATCCATGCGGGAGGGCTCTGCTACGCAAACTTCCACTTGAGGGACCCTGGAGGAAAAAAAAAACAGACGCCTCCTGTCCATTAGAAGGAAACCTTGTTGTTTGGAGCATCTCACAATCTTAAGCGTGGGTAATCCTCCATTGCCTCCTGAAGCCACCCCTCCATTAGTCGTCATTCTAGACACAAACTCCAGTGTGAGCAAATATCTGACATCTGCCCTTACTCAGGTGCTGGATATCTCGTATAA